>NW_024732415.1:644834-914834 GCF_018991925.1 Homarus americanus | reverse complement strand
TTTAAATCACGTCTTGGCCAACTGGTGATTGTGAACTCTTGAAAATAGAAAGTTGTTTTTCTTACTGAACTTCGTTGAGTTTTGTGACCCCTTAAGAGTGTGGGTATAGGTAAATGACCTCTCTTGACCCCTGTTGACCCTTAGGTGCCTCTTGATATGTAAAGACCTCTAAGTGTGTTTGTTCTCCTGTGGTTACCTCTCTTGACCCCTGTTGACCTTTAGGTGTCTCTTGATATTATTTGATGACCTCTAAGTGTGTCTGTTCTCCTGTGATGACCTCTGTTGACCTTTAAGTGCCTCTATTATCTCGTGATGACCTCTGTTGATCTTTAAGTACTTCCGATGACCTGTAAATAATTCTGATGACCTATAACTACTTCTGATGACCCCTGTTGACCTCTAAGTGTCATGAAAGGCAGTAACGTCATCATGAGAGGCAGTAACGTCATCATGGGAGGCAGTAATCACTAAAGGAGGGAGGAAACTGAGTTAACGAGGTCTATGCTCAGCCTCCGAGAGAATCACATTATAAAACACTCAAAGTGAGGTGGATGAGCATGGATAATTGGGGTGGATGAGGCTGGATAAGTGGGTGGATGAGCGTGGATAAGTGAGGTGGATGAGCCTGGATAAGTAGGGTGGCTGAGAGTGGATAGGTGAGGTGGATGAGGTTGGATAAGTAAGGTGGATGAGGTTGGATAAGTGAGATGGATGAGCCTGGATAAGTTAGGTGGATGAGTTTGGATAAATAAGGTAGATGAGTGGATAAGTGAGGTGGATGACCGTGGATAAGTGAGGTGGATGAGCCTGGATAAGTAGGGTGGCTGAGAGTGGATAAGTGAGGTGGGTGAGGTTGGATAAGTAAGGTGGATGAGGTTGGATAAGTGAGATGGATGAGCCTGGATAAGTTAGGTGGATGAGTTTGGATAAATAAGGTAGATGAGTGGATGAGCGGTGGATAAGCAGGGTGGATGAGCCTGGATAAGTGATTATGGATATTTGACAATGGATATGCGAAAAGTTCGGATATTTAGCACTCTGGATATGCGAAAGTATGGATATTTGTCACTCCGGATAATCAAACGTTAGGATAACAGAGAAAGATCGTACAGGTGAGAGTTCTTACCTGTGTTGACGGCATCACCAAAGAGGCAGTAGCGAGGCATCTTGAGGCCGACCACTCCTGCCACCACCATGCCTGTATGCACCCCTACACGTATCCTTAAGTGGTTACCTGTATGCCCATGCCCACGTCCAGGGGTAAGATGAGGGGTGGGGGGAGGGAGAGAACGGGGGTTGAGAGTTAGAGCGAGTGTATTGAAAGTTATTGTGTATTGATGATAACTATTTGAGGTGTGTGTGTGTGTGTGTGTGTCTTGTATGGCTACACAGGGACATACACACATGACTGACATGGTTACGCATAGACAATACAGTTGTAATTGAATACCTAAGGACATGCAAGTATACAGAGATATATACAAACTTATGCATACAACTCTTTCATCTCTTCACAAGGGATGCACACACACACACACACACACACACACACACACACACACACACAAACACACACACAACCCCACACACACACACCCACACACCCACCCACACACAACCCCACACACACCCCCACAGACACCTACCCATCACCCATCACCCCATCACCCCAATTAACCATACAACACGTGTCCACCTTACCAGTAGAGGGATCGGTGAGTTCAGTAATGGCCTCAACCATATCCATTGACATGTCACAGACCATTTCCCCGTGGTTAGCCTGTCTCTCTGGGGCACCGGCTACCACCATGTACGCGTCGCCTATCGTCTCAACCTGCCAGGGGGGAAGGAGGAGGGAGAGAGGAGATGTTTGGGGTGGAGAAATAATAATTGTTCCCTCGTTAATAAATGTATTGAGTTAATGACCCTAGGAGATCATTTCTCTTATATAACATAACCTAGGAGACCCTTCACCTAACTTAACCTTGGAGACCTTTCACTTAAAAACCTAGGAAACTATCCACTTAACTTAACCTAGGAAACCACCCACCTAACTTAATCTAGGAGACCACCCCCCCTAACCTAACTAGGAGACCACCCATCAAACCTAACTAGGAGACCACAACACTTAACTCAACCTAGGAGACCACCCACCTTATACACATTGTGCTTCTCCGTCAATTTATCGAAGATGGAGTACATAGCGTTGAGCATGGAGACCACTTCCATGGGCGTGATGCGACTACAGATCTGCGTGAAGGTCACCACATCGGAGAACAGTATGGTCACACTCTCGAAGGTCTGTTAGGAGGAGACATAGGAGACCCAGGGTAGGAGATCACACGCGTCAAGGAGGGGGGGTGGGTAGGGTATTGGTGGTGATTTGTAGGAGATAGGAGAGAGACAGAGAGACAGACAGACAGAAGGGAAGACCATAGATAGATAGATAGATAGATAGATAGATAGATGGATAGATTGATAGATAGATTGATTGATAGATAAAAGGAGAGTCAAAGATAGATAGATAAACATATATAGACAGACAGACAGACAGACAGACAGACAGACACAGACAGACAGACAGACAGACACAGACAGACAGACAGACAGACAGACAAATATCATATGTTGGTGTAAATATAATCAACTTCAAGATAACATTCATTTATTTCTCTAACTCACTTAAACATTAAAACTTTCCTAATTACTCAGGTGTTCACAGGTGACCGCTCCCTCACCTACTATATGTACAGGTAAACTTGTTCTGAACTCACCTGATAGATGTGACTTATGTAGGTGACGGGTTTGGTTAGGTTAGGTTAGGTTAGGTTAGGTTAGGTTAGGTTAGGTTAGGTTAGGTTAGGTTAGGTTAGGTTAGGTTAGGTTAGGTTAGGTTAGGGTGTTTTTTTTTATGTATTTGGTCACATTGTTGTTGTAGTTGTTTTTGGAGTTGTGATTGATACTGTTGTGGTGTTTGTTGTTGTTTTTGTTTTGTTGTGGTTCTTTTTCTTGGTGTTAATAGGTGTGTTTGTGTCACTAACCCCACAGGTGCCAACAGGTGTGTGTGTGTGTGCCACTAACCCCACAGGTGTCAACAGGTATGTGTGTGTGTGTGTTTGTGTCACTAACCCCCACAGGTGCCAACAGGTGTGTGTGTGTGTTTGTGCCACTAACCCCACAGGTGCCAACAGGTGTGTGTGTGTGTGTGTGTTTGTGTGTCACTAACCCCACAGGTGCCAACAGGTGTGTGTGTGTTTGTGTCACTAACCCCACAGGTGCCAACAGGTGTGTGTGTGTCTGTTTGTGTCATTAACCCACAGGTGCCAACAGGTGTGTGTGTGTGTGTGTGTGTTTGTGCTCACTAACCCCACAGGTGCCAACAGGTCTGTGTGTGTGTGTGTGTTTGTGTCACTAACCCCACAGGTGCCAACAGGTGTGTGTGTGTGTGTGCCATTAACCCCACACAGGTGCCAACAGGTGTGTGTGTGTGTCTGTTTGTGTCATTAACCCCACAGGTGCCAACAGGTGTGTGTGTGTGTGTGTTTGTGTCACTACCCCACAGGTGCCAACAGGTGTGTGTGTGTGTGTGTGTGTGTGTTTGTGTCACTAACCCCACAGGTGTCAACAGGTATGTGTGTGTGTGTGCCATTAACCCCACAGGTGTCAACAGGTGTGTGTGTGTGTGTGCGCGTCACTAACCTCACAGGTGTCGACGGGGTTCTCGCCCTTCCTCAGCCTCTGGGCCACCTGTCTGGGGATCATCTGGTACAGGAGTTCGTCCGTCCGTCTCATCTCGTCATCTAATTTCTTCATCGACTCCTCCAGCTTCTTACTCTTCTGCTGCTCCTGCTCCAGCGCCAGGTTCAGCTCCACCGACTGTTGTGTCCCCGCTAGTATGAGATCCCTGGGGGGTGAGGGTGAGACGGTGTGAGAGAGAGTGTGTGGGAGAATGAGTAAATGTGTGAGAGTTAAAGTTAGAGTGTAAGAACGATTATGAGTGTGTAGGTGTGAGAATGAATGGGTGGATGACTGTCAGTGTGAGAGTGAGTGGGTGTGTGAGAGAATGAAAGTGTGAAAGTCAAAGTTAGAGTGAGAGAGTGAACTTGAGAGTGAGAGAGAGGATATAGTAGTTGTTGATACAGATACTCCCATAACTGTACAGGTCATTCACACACACACACACACACACACACACACACACACACACACACACACACACACACACACACACACACACCTGGAGAAGTCGTGCATGGAGAGATCGTTGATGAAGAGGCCGGAGTAGATAAGAGAGTCGAGGTCCTTCATTACAGGTGTAGCCAGGAATAAGATCAGCTTCCAGTCCTCCATGTACACCATCTGACCTGTGGGGAGAGTGAGTGGGGTGAGAGGGAGAGTGAGTGGGGTGAGAGGGAGGGTGGAAGGATGTGTGTGTGTGAGAGAGAGAGAGAGAGATACAAGAATAATGGAGAACTAGATAGATAGATAGATAGAGAGATAAACAGACAAATAGACAGGATGAAAGCACCAAGCCCAGGTAATTTAAAGAGACTTGCTTATTTATGAAAGAATCGTCTCTCTGTCACTTAAGAGCCTGACAGGTTAAGTGGGCTCCAGGCTCTAATGGGCTCGAGTCTTAAGTGGCCTCCTGTCCTTAATAGGAACCAGTTTTAATAGACTCCAATTCTAACAGGCTCCAGGGCCAATTAAGAGATGGGCCTATTAATAAAGGCAATTTATCTTTGCGTAGGTAACCAAATCAGAGAACTTCCTCAAGGCAGAAGGTGTATGAGAGGGGACCTACGCATGACAAAGCACCTAGGGTGTATGAGAGGAAACCTAAGCAATTCAAGGCATCTAGGGCGTATGGGAGGTAACCTACGCAAATCAGACTGCGTATGAGAGTCGGAGGGCGTGCGTACCTTTGAGTTTGAATGACTTTTCAGTTACATCTTCCTCGGACAGGTTAAGGATGTCACCGTGTACGTTACCATTCTCCTTCTTCTTCTTATTATTCTCAAACACCGACTCCACCGTCACCACCTCGAAGATGTTGTTGGTTCGTAGGAGAATCTGTGGAGAGGTGGTGGTGAGATGTAGGTGTGGTGAAAGGGTTGGAGTTATGAGAGTGAGGGGAAGGAGGTGGGGAGATGTAGGGGTGGTGAGAGGGTTGGAGTGATGAGAGTGAGGGTAAGGAGGTGGGGAGATGTAGGGGTGGTGGTAAGAGGGATGGTAGTGGGAGGGTGAGGGGGTAGTGTGGTAAAGGGGATGGTGAGATGTGTGGGTGGAGAGGCGGGTAATGAGAGGGAGGGGGGGTGGATGATAAGAGGGATGGAGAGGTGAGGGTTTAGTAATGAGACGGGTAATGAGAGGGAGGGGGGTGGATGATGGAGGGATGGAGAGGTGAGGGTTTAGTAATGAGACTGTTATGGAGAGAGATAACACTAGTACTACACATTCACCATCACACTACACATTTACCACCATACTACACATACTATACTCCCACACATTCTCACATTAACTTCTTGACTATAAACATCATCCTCGAGGGTAAACTTTGGAGTGATACTTACGCTCTCAAACTTAAATGCAACGTGGGGTCGAGTCAGGTCAAACCAATCCGTGAGTTTCTGCCCCACGAGCTCTGGTAAGATCTGCATCATGCTATTGCCGATATACTTCACCACCATCTTGTTCCTGGGGAGGGGGGTAGGGTAAGCAGAGGTCAGAGGTCAGGGGTCATACTTGTAAAGAGAGAGAGAAGGGGGAGAAAGAGTGGGTGTGAATGAGAGATAGAGGAGGAGGAGAGAGAGAGGCAGAGAGATGGGGAGGGGTAAAGAATGAAGAGAGAGGGGAGAAAATAGGGAGAGAGAGAAAGTAAAAGGAGAAAGACAGGAAGAGAGAGAGAGAAAGAGAGTACACCAGACGCTAATGATGGCCTGTACTGACAATATGGAATAAAACAAAAGAAAACAAAAGAAAAACAGACAAGAGAACTCACCCGAAGAGGATGCAGAAGGGGAAGATCTCGAACAACAGGTTGCCTCGAAGTGGTAGCGTCTGTTCTTCCCGGATAAGGGTGAGGCTGACCTGGTTAGAGAAGGCTTGGTTGTCGAAGGTCAGCTGAAAGGTCACGTGGGAGGTGTCGAAGATAAACTTCTCGCTCACTAACTCTACCTCCATCTTGGTGTTGTAGAAGTGATGCGCTACCTGCAATGGTGAGATTAGGGTGGGGTAGGAGGATGTGTGGGTAGGTGTGTGTGGGTAGGTGTGTGTGGGTAGTTGGGTGTGTGTGAGTGGGTAGTTGGGTAGGTGTTTGGGTAAGTGGGTGTGGATGGGTGAGTAGGTGGGAGTGTGGGTGAGTAATTGGGTGGGTTTGGTGAGTGGGTGGAGTAGGTGTGTGGGTGCTGATCATAATTTTCCATCAAAGAAAATTTGGTCAAGGGGGATTTATTTTTATTTTCATTTTATCAGATTAAAAAAGGAAACGTATTATTATTATTATTATTATTATTATTATTATTATTATTACGTAACCCACGATACCACACCTGTATAAACTAACCCACGATAACTCACCTGTATGAATTAACCTACGATGACCCACCTGTATGAAATAACCCACGATGACCCACCTGTGTGATCTGACCCATGGTGTAGTGGGCGTACCCTCGTCGCTTGGAGCGGTAGTGAAGAATCATCCCGGTGCTCGACTCACTCTCGCAGAAGAAGGACGGCGGCCGCATGCGGGGGTATGAAAACTTGAGGTATTCGTGAAGGTTATCCAGTCCTGCGGCATAATGGGTCATGGGTATAATGGATCGTGGGTTGGATAATGGGTATACTCTAAAGCAGTCCAGGTAAACGAAAAAGAAGTCCGGATTAAGGAAAACAGTCCGGATAAATGGTAAAATTGGCCCGGACAAACGAAAAACAGAATCCGGATAAACACAAACAGTCCGGATAATAAGAGATGAATAACCCCTCAAAAAACAATAATCTCACCATTAAGGAAATCTCTGACGTGTCGGCCAAGGACGGAGAGGACTCGGTCGTATCCATACTGACCCACGAACTCGACGAAGAACTCTCCCATACGGAACATGAGGGCATCGTTGGTCACGTCCAGTATCTGTTGGAGACCGGAGGAGGGTGAGAGAGGGTGAGAATAGAGGGAGAGTGAGGGTGGGAGGTAGAGGGAGGGTGAGAGTAGAGGGAGAGTGAGTGAGAGGGTGATATAGGGAGCATGGTAGAAGGTGAATAAGGAAGAGACGAAAGAAAAGAAGGAGAGAGAGAGAGAAAGAAAAGCTATAACTACACAACAAAACAAGACACACACACAGACAACGAGAAGACTCACCTTGGCGGCGGATTTAACGAGACGCGGTAAGACATTCTCGCTATAAACTCGGTGGGTGCTGAAGGCGGGCTGGTCAATATTAGCATGGTGGCGTATCTGTTCCCACATATCCTCCCCATACTGTTGTTTGATGTATTCACTGAAGTTCTCTACCAATAGGCCGTACATGGCAACCCGTACTGAGGTAGGGGGTGACGGCCTGTGTGGGGAGAGAAATGGGGAGGTTAGTAGTGTTGTTGGTGGAGAGGGGGAGATGACCTGTTGGGGGAGAGAAGTGAGGGAGGTTAGTAGTGTTGTTGGTGGAGAGGGGGAGATGACCTGTTGGGGGAGAGAAGTGAGGGAGGTTAGTAGTGTTGTGGTGGAGAGGGGGTGGGAGGTTAATGGTGGTGGGAGGGGGAGAGGGGAAATGGCTTGTTGGGGAGAAGAGATAGGGAGTTTAGGGTAGGGTAAGATAGCTCAGAATAGGATAGGTTAGGTTAAGATATGATAGGATAGCTCAGGATAGGATAGGTTAGGTTAAGCTATGATAGGATAGCTCAGGTTAGGTTAGGTTAAGATATGATAGGATAGCTCAGGACAGGTTAGGTTAGTTTAGGATAGCTCAGGATAGGATAAGGTTAGGTTGGGTTACGATGGCACAGGACAGGTTAGATTAAGATAGGATAGGTTAGGTTAGGTTAGGTTAGGCGTCGCGTTGTCCATTGGTTACAGGAAGGATACATAAATAACTCACTGATGAAACAAAGGTCTTCCGGGGGTACTGACTCTCTCTCTCTCTCTCTCTCTCTCTCTCTCTCTCTCACACACACAACTTTCTTTCTTCATCGTTTTTCCTATTCCACCTCCCTACATCCTTCAGGCCAGATGCGAGAGAGGACGTAGTGTGTGTGTGTGTGTGTGTGTGTGTGTGTGTGTGTGTGTGTGTGTGTGTGTGTGTGTGTGTGTGTGTGTCCGTGTGTGTGTGTGTGTGTGTGTGTGTGTGTGTGTGTGTGTGTGTGTGTGTGTGTCCGTGAGGGGTCGTTCATGGCTTTATAATCGTTGTAAATGAATGTCTTGTCTCTTGTAACGCAGCTCAAGTCCTCCAACCTCCTCCTCCTCTTCCTACCTCCCCCTCACCCCCACCGCCTCCCCTTTCCTCCCCTCATGGTAGTCATTGTTGGAGAATTACTACGAACGGCACTGCTATCAGATTATGTTATTATAGTTACTACTACTACTACTACTACTACTACTACTACTATTCCTGCTTACTACTACAACTACTACTTCACCCCACCCCCTCCCTCACCTCCCCCCTTCCCTCCCAGAAATGGTTACGTCTCCTCACTTATGGCGTCACGTTCTTCTAAAATACTTCTATACTTACAAAAAAAGTTATGTCTCATATACTTATAAAATTATAAGTTAAGATAATAGGATTTGACTAGCTTCTTATCCCGCCCTGAGTCGACCCAGCTGCAGAATGACACATATGACACCCTCATAATGTGTCATATGCAAGTTTGATAGTTCTGACACATGTGGGACTTTCTGGCACATATGACACCTTAGTGATGTGTCATATGCAAGTTTGATAGTTCTGACACATGTGGGACTTTCTGGCACATATGACACCTTAGTGATGTGTCATGTATGTTTGATAGTTCTGACACATGTGGAACTTTCTGGCACATATGACACCTTAGTGATGTGTCATATGTATGTTTGATAGTTCTGACACATGTGGAACTTTCTGGCACATATGGAAACTTTGATGGGTCAAACATATGAAACTGCAAGAAATTGGATGAAACTTTCTGACATATAAGGGGAAAGGGGTAGTGAGGGGTAGGGGGTATGAAGGGTAAGGGGTAGTCAGGGGTAGGGGTTGGTGAGGAGCAGGGGGTAAGGGGTGGTGAGGGAGTAGGGATCAGGGTGCAGGAGGTCAGGGTCTTTGGGTCAGCTGCTGCCCTGGACGGAAGTGTTTTAACAATTGGGTAACTGTTTTGGCTTCTTGTTAAGTAATGTGGTTGTTAAGGGAACGTTGACGTGGGGGTGGGGGGATGAGGTGTGGAGGGGGTGGATGATTGATGGGGTGTTGATGGAGGGGGCGAGGGGAGGAGGGGGTAGTTGTCGTAATTACTAATATCGTGATAGTTATAATTGTGGTAGTTACTAGTATCTTAATGGTTGTAGTTGTGGTAGTTACTATTATCTTAATGGTTGTAGTTGTGGTAGTTACTAGTATCTTAATGGTTGTAGTTGTGGTAGTTACTAGTATCTTAATGGTTGTAGTTGTGGTAGTTACTAGTATCGTAATGGTGATCAAGTGGTTGTCTCCTGTTAGTCACTTGTTTAATAACCAGTTGTAGTAGTGGTTGATTGGCAGATACAAACGAGGTGGTAGTTAAGGCTTGTTAAGTACCTCTCTTAACAAGCACTTACAGGTAGTTAAGGGTTGGATTGGCTCTATTGTTTTTTGTTTGTATTTAATAAAAGTGAAAATTATGTAAGGGATTTTATATCAGGTTGTAGTTACAGACACACGGACGTACACAGACACACGGACGTACACAGACGTACACAGACACACAGACACAAACACAAACAAACACACGGAAGCCATAATATTCTTAATCCTTCCTCTCCATGGATAGCGGGGAACAACAACAAACAAACATATTAAACAACTGGGGTCAGATAAACAAACAAACAAACGGTTACAAACAATTGGGCCAGACAGACAAACAAACAAACACATCTGTCAAGAGTGAAAGTCTGTCTGTCAGTCAAATTTAATTCATGTGGTCAAGTGTGGCCGTTTGTTTATCTGGTTCAGTTGTTGTTTGTGTGTTTGTTTGTTTGTTTGTTCTGACCCAGTTGCTATAGCGTGTTTGTTTGTTTGTTTGCTTATATATTTTCCAAAAGTTTATCAGGAAAAACAACACTTCCAACAGCCTTTGATAGGACACACACACACACACACACACACACACACACACACACACACACACACACATAAATAATAAAGCAGGTGAGAGAGAGAGAGAGAGAGAGAGAGAGAGAACGGATGGATCTCCTCGAACAGTCTGTCAGTCCTTCGCCTTGATTGGCCACAACAAAGAGCCAACCCACCAATCACAAGACATTATATATCTACTGACATCAAACACCTGACCATATTATCCAATTGAAGACGAATATGTTTTTTTTTGTGTGTGTGTTGTTTCTTTTAACCGAGCGACCGACAGACCGACACCCACTGTAATTGTAGACGGTGCCAACCCCAGCTGTCTGTCTGTCTGTGTCTGTCTGTCTGTCTGTGTCTGTTTCTCTCTCGCTTCTCTGTCTGTCTCTGTTTCTCTCTTTCTAGTTATTGTTTGATATTCTTGCCATTATTATTATTATTACTCTCTATGTATCATCTTATCGTGTCATTAAGATATCAACTGACTAAAATATCATGAAGGAATATTTGTTCAAGCTCTTAAAGACATTATTACACACACACAAGACAACTGTTGCCTCTCTTACCTCCCTCCCTCCCTCTCTCCCTCCCTCCCTTCTCCTTCTCTTACCGTTCTCTATTTCTTACCTCCCTCCTCCCCCTTTTATCACTCCTCCCTTTTTTCTCACTCTCCCTCTCCTTAACCTCCCTCCCTTACCCCCTTCCCTCACTTTCTCACCCTCCCTCTCTTCCTTAACCTCCCTCCCTACCTCTTTTACCTCCCTCCCTCACTACCTTTCTTACCTCCCTCCTCCCTCCTTACCTCTCTTCCTCACCCCTCCCCTTGGCTCTTGGTCACCCTCTTCCCTTATCTGAGAGTCAAGTGGCATCGAAGGGCCTCGTGACCGCGGGGTAAGGGTGCCACGCTGCTCTGGGGATGAGCTTCAATTGAGAGAAAGCAAGCCCCTAGGTGGACCTCAGGTCACCCCCATCACCTGGCACTAGATGGCACTGGCCCAGCTCCTGGTAGGGAGGGGCTTGCACTGGGGTAATGGAGGTGTTGGAGTGTGTGTGTGTGTGAGTGTGTGTGTGTGTGTGAGTGTGTGTGTGTACTCCAGGTATAAAAGCGTTAAGACAGGTGTTCTCCAGGTGTGATTACATTCATTAATAACCAAAAGCAGGCAAATTCTTCACGATAAAATAAGGTAATGTGAACTGGTCTTAACTGTTGACTGTTAACTATCGACTGTGACTATTTAACTGTTAACTGCTGACTGTTATTATACATGTAACGAGTTAATTATCCAGGTACAAATTAACATCATTCTAGATCAATTTTCATATACAGACACAAGAACAGTTACGGGTCAGTGCCTTCAAGACTATGTGGCACTTTACTGGCACTATTTTCGGTCCAGGATACCTCATTTGCATACGTTAAGGTCACGGGGTTAAAAATATCCTTGTTGGGTCACTGTATGTTGTGCTACATGTTGGGTAGAAGGAAAGGGAAGGAGATTAGGAGGAGGAGAAGGAAGGTAGTGTGAGGTGGAGCCTTGTGTTAGTCATGCGTGTGTAAGTAAAGATTGTGTGTAAGTAGTGTGGGGGTGTGTAAGTAGTAGTGGGCGTGTGTAAGTAGTGTGGGGGTGTGTAAGTAGTGAGTGTGTGTAAGTAGTAGTGGGCGTGTGTAAGTAGTAGTGGGCGTGTGTAAGTAGTAGTGAGCGTGTGTAAGTAGTAGTGGGCGTGTGTAAGTAGTAGTGGGCGTGTGTAAGTAGTGTGGGAATGTGTAAGTAGTAGTGGGCGTGTGTAAGTAAAGACTGTGTTAGTAGTGGGTGTGTGTAAGTAAAGACTGTGTTGTGGTGGGTGTGTAAAGTAAGGAGCTTTGTGTGTAAGTAGTGGGCGTGTGTAAGTAGTGTGGGTGTGTGTAAGTAGTCGTGGGCGTGAAGACAGGGGCTGCTCTGTGGGCGGATCATTACTACCCAAGAAACACATTCTTAGTCTGTTTATCCATCACCACTCAACCAAGGGGAGAGAGAGAGAGAGGGGACAGAGAGAAAGAGAGAGAGAGCTATGGAGATACTGAACCCTCTCGCTCTATTCATCTATCTATCTATCTATCTATCTAACAATACAGTGAAGATACGTGAGAGAACAGATTAATCCCCTCTTGTACATTTAACTACCTCGGTAAGGTCAGGTGAGGTCAGGTTAGGTTAAGTTAGGTGTACTATGTCAAGTTAAGTGTTAATTTGAATATTTTATGCAGTAACAATTAAAAGGTTCGATTTTGGTACAAATTTAAATGCAGATATAATTCCGGTTACATTAAGTCACCGGCCGAATACAGGGTGCCGGTTACAATGCCTCGTTGAGAACCGGATACAGTGCCAGTCACTGTTTGGCACTGTACCTTCTCCCTCTGTTTATTGACCTGTCACCTTAAATTCCTCTGAGCCGCCCTGACTTGCTGACACTATCTCTTGGCTGACACTATCTGCTGATATTGCATTATGACACGACCTACTGGCTGACACTATTTGCTGACATTGTTTTATGGTTTTATGACACTACCTGACAATTAACTACTGACGCTCCTGTGTGTGTGAGAGAGAGAGAGAGAGAGAGAGAGAGAGAGAGAGAGGAGAGGAGGGGGGGAGGGGAGTTGGACAGGCTAGAAAGGTCATCACCCATACACAAGTGGATCCCCTCACCCCATGCTCTCCCCTCAACCCATAAGAGGGGAGATAAGTAAGAGGGATGGGTGGATGAAGGAGTGGTGGGAGGGGGGAGAGGTTTGAGGGGTGAGTGGGGGAGAAGGTTTGAGGGTGAGTGGGGGAGAAGTTTGAGGGTGTGTGGGGGAGGGTTTTGAGGGGTGAGTGGGGAGAGGTTTGAGGGTGAGGTGCTGGGAGAGGTTTGAGGGTGAGTGGGGGAGAGGTTTGAGGGGTGAGTGGGGAGAAGTTTGAGGGGGTGAGTGGGGGAGAGAGAGAGAGAGGAAAAGGTGATAAAAATGGGGAAAAAAGGAAGACAAAATAATTCGAACAATAAATATGAGTACTACCTACTTATACACTCCCCATCCGTGCGTCCTTCCGTCAGACCGTCACTTTAAGATTTGTCCACGTGATAACTTAAACAAACTACCAGGGATTCTAACCAAATATCATGGGTGGATATATCACAACACGATCTCAGACCAGTTCGATAATCGGTGTTTTGTGTCGTTAATGTATAGCGTTATGGCCTCTTGGACTGTTAAGGTGCAACAGCAGGCTGGGAAGTTAAGTGTGATGTTAGTGTTAACGTATTTTGGGGTATATCTCAGGACACAGTATAGATTTATTTATGTATTAAGTAAAAATAAAATAACTTTACTGTATTATGTATTAAGTAGAGGTGAAAACTGGGTCTCATAGGTGTGACTTCTAGTTAGGGACAGTGTGGATACAACACACAGTATACTAAGCCTCCGGTACACAAGGAGGCTGTCTGGCCAGTACAGCTCTCGACCGTCTTCACTTTCCCAAATTGTAAACTGAGTTACTCATTTACAGCTGGGTGAACTGGGATCGAACCACCGACCCATGTAACAGGAGGCGAGTGCTGTATCCACTGGACCACTGCACTACAGCTAAAGGTATGTGTGTACAATTATATTATGTATTACTTTATGTATTCAGTAAAGGAAGAAATACTGTATTATATATTAGTAAATGAATTAATATAGTTTTAGATAATAAATAGATAAATATAATATGTTTTATGTAAATATTATCAATGTACAGTTATGTTATGTATTAGTGAAGACAAGCAACAGAGAGCATCGTGTGTGTGTGTGTGTGTGTTGGTTCACGGTGGAGGGTCTGATGCCACCACCACCACCACTACTACCACCACCACCACTACTACCATCACCACCACCACCACCACTACTACCACCACCACTACTACCACCACCACCACCACCACCACTACTACCACCACCACCACTACTACCACCACCACTACTACCACCACCACCACCACTACTACCACCACCACTACCACCACGCCACTACTACCACCACCACCACCACCACCACCACTACCGTTACAGCCACCACCACCAACCACCACCATCACCACCAATCACCACCACCACTACCACCACTACTACTACCACCAACCACCATGCCCTCTAACCCCACTCTACCATGCCCTCTCACCCCACTCCACCAGCAGCAGCAGTAATAAACCTTCAAGTAGCCAAACAAAACAAACAGTAGTGTATCAGTCTTTACGAGAGGGCTGACAGAGAGGAGGAATCTGTTACACTATTATTAAAGACAGTAGCTCTCTTACGTCTGGCAGGCCGGTTAATAGACACTGGTGGATTTCACGTCGTACTGTTTTAAAATGTTTTATATTATTTTTTTTTCTATTTAATCAAGTTTATGTTTTTGAGAGATGAAGGTAATTAGGGATTCTATTTAATTATTTATAAACAACTCATTAGTGTACTGTAATCTTTGAAATACGTGAAAGCAGGATAAAATATTTTATAATTTTTGGCGGGAAAGATAAAATATTTTAAACATTTTGGCGGGAAATCTGGAAAACATCTCGTACTCCGCCTCACCTCCTGCAGAAGAAAGGAAACCTGGGGATGAACTCAGAGGGAAGATAACACCCACCAGAGCTCTCCTGACGGTGTAACAGGATAGGCACTGACCCTCCTATTACCTCGGGATCTTGTATTTGAGGGAAAGGGAGGGAAGAAAGAAGAAAAGGGGGGGTTTAGTCTCAGTCCAATTATACTCGTGACGGGGCTTCTTATATAACTAGGAGTCGGTAGTGAAAGACACACTCAGGGAGGCCAGGAGTCTCTGAGGGCCTTATCTTAACTGTCTTTGCCCTTAACTGGTGGTGGGAGAGTGTATCTAACTGGTTAATTGGATCTCATACTTTAACTGGAGGCGTACGAATGTTTCTAACTGGCTGTGTGTGTGTGTGTGTATTTTGGGGGTTTCTGTGTGTGTGTGTGTGTTTTTGGGGAGAGGGGGTGTGGGTGTGTGTGTTAATATGACAGTTCATTGATAACCCGTGACGTCACTACTTAGTTCATTGATAAGCTGTGACGTCACCCAAGTAGTTCATTCATAAATAATTTGTTTATTTTAAGAGTCATTCATAAATGTCGCCTGACGTCATTTCCTCCTAATGGTGATAATACTACTGTTGTCCCTCAGCTGTAAAGAGGCTGTGTGTAGTAGTAGTAGTTGTTGTGGTTGTAGTACTAGTAGTTGTGGTAGTAGCAGTAGTAGTAATAAAAGTAGTAGTAGCACTTGTAGTAGTAGTAGTATAAGTTATAGTAGTTGTTGTTGTAGTAGAAGTAGTAACCTTAATTTGTCAATACTCATTCTCTCACTCTTCTCTCTCTCACCTCTCACTTTCACCACTCACTCTCACTTCATCACTCTCACCCTATCACTCTCACTTCATCACTCTCACCCTATCACTCTCACTTCATCACTCTCACCCTATCATTCTCACTTCCGTCACACTGAATTACGAGGGGAGAAAGAGTGTTCAGTACAAGGGGACAGGATAATCCAATTAGAGGGGAGAGTACTCAGAGGGTGTGGGGAGAGGGAAGGGGTGTGTGAGGGGAGAAGGAAGGGGTGAGTGAGGGGAGAGGGAAGGGGTGTGTGAGGGGAGAGGGAAGGGGTGAGTGAGGGGGAGGGAAGGGGTGGAGGGGAGAGGGAAGGGGTGAGTGAGGGGAGAGGGAAGGGGTGTGTGAGGGGAGAGGGAAGGGGTGAGTGAGGGGAGAGGGAAGGGGTGAGTGAGGGGAAGGACCTTTTTGTGGTCTCTGAGTCCTTGTGGATCTTGAGTCCTTGTGGTCACTGAGTCCTTCGCCTGACGGACTCTTGCCTCCCTCCCTGAGTGTCACGTGGAGTTGTTGCATCATAGGAAGCTCCCTGGGGTGTGTCTCCTTGGACCCCTCCCTCCCCCTTCCTCTCTCTGTCTCCCTTCCTCTCTCATTCTCCCTTTTTCCCTCTCACTCACTCACTCTTACTCCTCCTGGACCCCTCACTCTCTCTTCCTGAACCCCTCACCCTCTCTCCCTATCTCCCTTTCTCCCTCATTCTCCCCTCCTCTACCCCTCCTTCCCTCCTTACACTCCTTCAAAGTTTCCGTCCCAACACTCCAACCTCTGTGTGTGTGTGTGTGTTTGTGTGTGTGTGTGTTAATCCTGCGGGTGGTTAGGTAACTATAAGCGTCAGTGAAACAGGTCCAAGGGAGAAAAAATGCATTGAGAAGGAAGGGGGGTTAGGGAGGAGGAGAAGGGAGGAGAAAAAGAGAGAAGGAGGGACAGAGAGAGGAGAGAGGGAGGTTAGGGAAGGACTGAGGGAAGGGAGGAGATAAAGAGAGAGAGAAAGAGAGACAGCCGGAGGGAGAGGGAGGTAAAGAGAAGAGAGGGGAGAGTGCCAAGGCAATTCACAGCAGCACATGCATGTGGGGGTAGGGGGTGCCACTGAGGGCCTCCAGATTGGATGTGTGCCAGGCCAGGGAAGAACTGGCCCTGAAATGACGGATCCAAGTTAAACGTGTGAGGCGAGGAA
The DNA here is from genome assembly GCF_018991925.1 of Homarus americanus. Classification (NCBI taxonomy): domain Eukaryota; kingdom Metazoa; phylum Arthropoda; class Malacostraca; order Decapoda; family Nephropidae; genus Homarus; species Homarus americanus. The sequence goes on along the minus strand of NW_024732415.1, from coordinate 897,946 downwards.
TACCACAGGTGGGGAGGGGAAGGAGGAGGGGGAAGAGGGGGAGGTAGGATAGGTGGGGTTGATGGAAGGTGGAGGTGGTGACAGAAGGGGAGGAGGAAAAGGGCGGCAAGAGAAGGAGTAGGGAGAAGGTGAAGAGGGGGAGGGAAAGAGAAAGGCACAAACAGATAGAAGGAGGGGAGGGGGAAGCCACAGAGAGACAAAGATAGAGGGTGTAATGAGAAGAGGAAGACACAGACACATAGAGGGGGAGGAGGAAGGAAGAGGGGGCGTAGAGGCACAGATGGGCAGGGAAGGTCGGAGAGTCAAGCATCATTCACTAACAGAGAGAGAGAGAGAGAGAGAAAGCGAGAGAGAGAGGGTAGGAGACGTGATGGTTGTTGGTTGGGTCGATCTTTTTAACACTTGATTCTCTCTCTCTCTCTCTTTCTCCGTCTAGACACCCAAATCTTCATAATCAACTTCCCTTTATATTTCAACCTCGGTCCTAACACACTCACCAAAGGACCTCTTAACACACGCACACACTCAACACAACACACTCAAGGTCTTCGGTGGAAAAAACACACTCATTCGATACCCTCTTCCTCCTCCTCTCTCCTTCCCACCGTCAGCTGAGTGTGGCACATCCTGGGAGTGACACACACACACACACACACACACACACACACACACACACACACAAACTGGTAACCCCTGGATCAATAAGTTTAGGTGTGTTATATAAGAAAAGTACCACGAACATGATAGGAGTTGCCCTGGCTTATTTAAATACCACCTGGCTTTGTTAAATATCCTCTGAATTGGTTAAATACCGTCAAACCCAGAAAGCCAGTAGTCTGTCCACCCCCACACAGCGTTTTCCTCAGCTCGTGAGGTATTTTTAAGCCCAGAGTGTTATCTAAAGGGCTGCCTCTCATACCTGTGTTATCTGGGCAGGTAAGAGTAACTACCAACACTCACCGCTCCTGATTGTCGCTTGAGGGAGCTGCTATGATTGGCTAACCGCTAAAATTAATTAAGGTCGTCCCAGAATTGTCAAAATTCATTAAAATGTTTCCACCGTAACTAAAATTAATTAAAAATAATCCAATTTTTTTTTAAAGTAACTACAGTCATTCTAGAGATGCTAAAATTAATTAAAATCATCCCAAAGTTTTTAAAATTAATTACAATCATTCCAGAGTAGCTAAAATTAATTAATATCACTACACAGTTGCTAAAATTAACTAAAATCATCCCAGAGTTGTCAAAATTAATAAAAATCATCCCAAAGTTGTTAAAATTAATTAAAATCATCGCAAAGTTGGTAAAATTAATTCAAATTATCCCAAAGTTGTCAAAATTAATTACAATCATCCCAAAGTTATTAAAATTAGTTAAACTCATCCCAAAAGTTAGTCAATTTCACTATTATCAACTTAAAAATAATTAAATACCACAAACATCAACACAAAACTCACTCACATTCACTTTTTCGTCTCACAAATCACCAAAACACACAAACAGACGGAAATAATTGCTAAATAAAGCGACCTTGAAAAATCGCTAAATTGAGCGAGTTTACCGCTAAGTTGGTAACCTTGTCTTCTGTTAAGGTGAGCGGGAATAATATTTATGGAGGTTAAGAGCGGCCTATCACCTGTGGTATGGAGGCCCTTCAGGTGAATGATGGTCTCCAACCCTCCATGGCCTTCTACCATCACGGTCTCCTACCCTCCATGGCCTCCTATTCTCCATGGCCTCCTACCCTCATGGTCTCCTATCCTCCATGGTCTGCTACCCTGATGGTCTCCTAGTAGTAGTAGTATTCAGAGTCTAAGCTAAAACACACAAGGGAAATTATATAAATAGTCTTTCATGTGTGTGTGTGTGTGTGTGTGTTACTTAATCATGTCATGTTATTTGCTAATTACATTTCTCGATTCTAATTTCTTTGATGTTGTATAGTACTGTTTACACCCTAGGGGAGGGGTGAGGGAAGGGGAGACGGAGAGGGAAGGGGGAAGGTGGAGAGGGCGGAGGGAGGGGTTAGGATGGTTGGCGAGAGAGGCTGTACACACACACATACACATACAAAAAAATACACACACACATACATACACACACATAACTATTTTGTATGCTAAAAGTGTGAATGTGGACTCTAGGCATCCTCCCTCCCACGTTTCCCTTCCTATCCCCATGCATCCCCCCCCACCATGCATCCTCCCCATCACGCATCCCTCCCCACCATGTATCCTCCCATCATGTAGTCCCCTCCCCACCATGTATCCTCCCCCATCACGTATCCTCCCCACCATGCATCCTCCCATCACGCATCCTCCCACCATGCAGTCCTCCCCATCACGTATCCTCCCACCATGTATCCTCCCCATCACGCATCCTCCCATCACGCATCCCTCCCACTGATAGTATCCTCCTCCTCACGCAGACCTCCCCCATCACGTATCCTCCCCACTTATCCTCCCCATGAAGAAGATGTATCCGATAGTGTGTGAGTTGGTTAATGGTTACTCTTGTGAAGGAGGAGTTTGCCTCGACATGAACTGGCTGTTTGAGATGGTAACTGGAGATCTCTCTCTCTTTCTCTCTCTGCCTTTGTACTCATGAGTTACTTACAGACAGGAATTTCACACACACACACACACACACACACACACACACACACACATACACCACTATACACCGAAGGTTTACAACTGTTGTCCCAGATGCAGATAGAAAACTCAATAAATCTTGATAAGAACGTGTAGTCTATCAACAAAAGCCTGCTATCTCTCTCTCTCTCTCTCTCTCTCTCTGTCTGTTGGTCTGTGTCTGTAATTGTGTTGTTATGTCTGTGTGTTTGTTGTTTTGTTTCCATTTGTAGCTGTTTGTCAGTCACTGAATCTCTCTCTCTCTCTCTCTCAAAAACATCGATTAAATACAGTAAATACCTTTGCCATATCACCATCAACCACAGTAATGCCACATCACTACCACCACATCACCACCCTCAGATGACCACCAGCAGTGTTGCCACATCACTACCACCACATCACCACCCTCACATGACCACCAGCAGTGTTGCCACATCACGTCTCGGGAGTTTCATTCATAAGGTCTCCGGTGGGGGGAGGGGGAGGGGAGGGAGGTGTTCGAACTGGCCGACTTTTGGTAATTTTGTCCCTCCGAACACCAACAGTTTCCGGTCAGTGTACTGGGTCAATCGCCTGGGTTAACCTCTGTGTGTGTGTGTGTGTGTGTGTGTGGTTGGTTGATTAATTTAGTATTTTTCTCTAGTCGCATCCTGTCCCCCTACTATTTCTGTCTCTCTCTTTCTCTCACACACTCTCTCTCTCTCTCTCCAAAGTCAACTCAACACCCACTAATCCATTGCCTAAGGGGGGGGGGGAATTTTCACTATGAGGTAAATTGGGTCCCCACAAAAAATATCTCCCCAGGTAAATTGGCTCCCCACAAAAAATATCTCCCCAAGTAAATTGACTAACACAAAAATATCTCCCCAGGTAAATTAGCTCCCCACAAAATATCTCCCCAGGTAAATTGACTAACACAAAAATATCTCCCCAGGTAAATTAGCTCCCCACAAAATATCTCCCCAGGTAAATTGACTAACACAAAAATATCTCCCCAGGTAAATTGGCTCCCCACAAAAATATCTCCCCAGGTAAATAAAAAAGTTATCTCCCTCATCCGGGTAAATATCCTTGAGGCTCTTTCGATCTCACTTAAGCTTACAACTTAAATCCTTAGAGTGGTTCCTGAGAGCTTGAGTGGGACCTGGGAGCTTAATTTGCATAATTTGGGAGGACATGAGAGTTAGTGAGAGGGAGGGAGAGGGAGGGAGAGAGGGAATATAGAGAAGAGTGTTTTGAGTTTTATTAAGTGAATTGGCTTGTTTGTTAGTCTGGGAATTGGTGATGTTGTGAGGGTTTTTTATGTCTGTCTGTCTGTTTGTTTGTTTATCTTTTTCTTTCTTTTCCTCTTTCTCTTCCTCGGTCTCTCTTTTTCTTCCTCATCTCTCTCTCTCTCTCTCTCTCTCTCTCTCTGGTCATGGCGAGCGTGACTAGAGACAGTAAGGCTCCCCTACCTGGTAACAAGTCGAGGAGCACTTACCTAATTGCTGTTGATTGTACCTGTTTCTAATTACCTGTATGTTTCTGTGGGTTACCTGTCTCATTACTTATGTGTACCTGTCTACCTGGGAACGCTACCTGTCTCTAATTACCTGTATGTACCTAGAGGTTACCTGGGGTTACCTGTTTCTCATTACCTGTGTACCTAAGAACTATCTGGGAGCTACCTGTCTCGTTACCTGTCTACCTTGGGTCTACCTGTCTCATTAACTGTAATTAATTTTGTCATTGAGTGAGAGATATGGAAAGGGAGAGAAAGTTTGCGAGTAAAATGTGGATTAAGAGAGAGAGAGAGAGAGGGAGAATAAGAGTCAAAAGAAGAGAGAGAAAGAAGTAAAAATGTGAGGGACAAAGAGAGAGAGAGAGAGAGAGAGAGAGAGAGAGACGTGGTGATGTAGTGTTTGTTATGGCGTCATTTTAATGAATGAACTGAGGTCTTAATGAGCTGTAGTAAAGGTGTTGGTAGTAATGAATAGGTAAACAAAGTTGATGAAGACGTGTTGTTAAGTGGTGCATTACGTAGGTGTTAGGTAACCACTCTTCTTAATTAACTCTCTCTCTCTCTCTCTCTCTCTCTCTCTCTCTCTCTCTCTTCTCTTTCTCTCTCTTTTCCTCTTATTTCTCTATTTTTCTCTCTTTTCTCCCGTTCTCTCTCTCATCTACATACATACATACATACATACATACATGCATACATACATACATACATACATACAGTACATCCACATAGTAGACACACCTCCCACCCTATCCCTCTCATCCTCCACCACCTCCCTTCCCTCCCTTCCTCTCACTCCCACCCTCCCTTCCCTCTCTCTTTTCCTCCCTATCTTCCATCCTCCCCCTCCCTCTCTCCCTTCCCTCTCTCCTTCCCTCCCCCTCTCCCACCTACCCTCCCTTTCTCTCCCTTTCTCTCCCTTTCTCCCTGCCTGGTGAATAATGAACCTTATCCCCGCCTTCGTACGGACTGTCAACAAACGGGCCAGATGAGAGCGACCATTGTGGGTTCACCGACAGTGTTGCCAGATGAAACCATTGATGACAAACCTCTGGGGAGATATTTTTTAGGTGTCGTGGGCGTTGAAGTCTCTTGATGGGGTGAATTAAATATCTCTCGAGGTCGCCTTATACATGTCTAATTAATTGATACTTTTATAGGTAGATGGATACGTAGAGTGATACATAGATGGATACATAGATGGACACATAGATGGATACATTGATTGATACATAGATTCATACATGGATTAATATATACATGGATACATAGATGGACACGTAGATTGATACATAGATTGATGCATAGACGGATACATACTAATACACTGGTCTTCCACGAAACACTTATCATCACTTGGTTGTGGGAACGATTTTTGGGTCTTGTTACTTGTGTGGGGGAAACATTCGTGATCGAGGGGGGTTTGTTTACACGGGGGAGGGGGCAGGGAGAGGTTGTGATGGGGAAAGGGAGGTTGGTTGGGTGGGGGAGGGGGGTAGAGGGAATGTGGGGAGGTGATGGGGAGCTGGGAGATGGATGGGGAGGTTAGGGAAGAGGAGGAGAGATGGAGGTGGGGAGGAGAGGGGAAGGTAGGGGAGAGGGGGAGGGATTACGTGGTTTTAATTTATGTTGTGTTGTGTTGCGTAGTAAGATGGTTGAGGTGGTTATGTGAGTATCGGTTAACACGTATACACACATATACGTACACATACACGTATACACACATCCGTACACACATACATATACATATAAACACACATCACATCTCTCTATCCTTCTGTGTGTTTGTGTATGTGTCTGTGTGTTGGGCGGAGAGAGAGAGAGAGAGAGAGAGAGAGAGAGAGAGAGAGAGAGAGAGAGAGAGAGAGAGAGAGTCAGGGGAGGAAGCTAAGGGCTCTTTGTCATGAACATCCATTAAACATAAGTGGTTAGTGGCGATCTTTGTGTGTGTGTGTGTGTGTGTGTGTGTGTGTGTGTGTGTATGTGTGTGTGTTGTCCCAGTAGTGAAGGGGTTAAAAGTTATATTAGGTTAAGTAAGTTAGGTTACGTTGGGTCAAGTCAGGTTAGGTTATGGCCGTAAAAAGAACAGTGAGAACAGGTAGAGATGAAGAAGAAGAAGAGGAGAGGGAGAGATGAGTGTCTCTGTCCGGATGCAGGTGTGTGTGTGTGTGTGTGTGTGTGTGTGTGTGTGTGTGTGTGTGTGTGTGTGTGTGTGTGTGCTTTACTTTGGACACCTCAGGGTCAGGTATGTTAGTTCCATATGTAAACACAGCTGATCTCCTGACTCACACCTGCATCACACACTTGGGAAACACCTGCGTCACACACCTGCATCATGCAGCTGAGGGTCACCTGTCTAAACCTCTTGGTGCACCTGTTAAGTGGTCTCAAGTACACCTGTTCGATGTTTGTTATATGGCCAGGGAGGTGACGGGAGAGAGTGTGACGGAGGGTTGACAGACAGGTGACGGGAAGTTGATGAAAATTTACATAAACATTAAGGAAGGTATTTGGTAAACATCGTTCTCTTTCTGTCTACCAACTTGACAGTAGAGAGAGAGAGAGAGAGAGAGAGTCAGGAGGTATGTGTGTATGTTTGTGTCAGTCAGGTAGAGAGAGAAAGTGTATGTGTGTGTTTATGTATGTATTAGAATGAGTGGGAGGGAGAAAGTGTGTGCGTGTGTGAGAGTGAGGGAGAGGTGGAAGGGAGAGCTAGAGAGAGAGAGAGAGAGAAAGAGAGAGTGGAATAAGAAAGCCAGAATAAACAGCATAGAGAGAGAAACAAATATAAAGAATAACACAGCAGGGGCGACAACAAGGCAGCTCGGGGTGTAATCACCTTAGGGGGAGGGTAGGAAGGAAGGGGGTAGGAAGGGAGGGGAGGGTGCAGGAGGAGAGGTAGGGAGGGGGGGGTGTAGAAAGAGAGAGAGGGAGGGAGGGAGGGAGGGAGGGAGGGGGGGAAAGGGGGGAAATAACACGAGTGTACCTTCCAACTTTTACCATGGGAAAAAAAGGGGAGGAAAAAAGTTTATTCTTAGGTGAGTTCCTTGTGACGTTTAATGGTGAAGGAGATGAAGGCATTTTAAGGTCGGGGCACTGGGTTAGGTTAGGTTCAGGTCAGGTTAGGTCAGGTTAGGTTAGGTTAGGTCAGGTTAGATTTGGTTTAGGTAAGGTTAAGTTAGGTTATGTTAGATTCAGGTTAGGTTAGGTTAGGTTAGGAGAGATATATACTACGAGTTGATGTCTTAGATTCGGTTATGAGAGATGAGGGAAACAGCTGGAGATAAAAGGTGTGTTTAAGGGAGAGAGAAGAGAAAGAGAGCGAGAGGAAGAAGGTTGAGAGGGAGGGAGAGACAGGGAGAAAAAGCCACAGAGGGAGGATGGGAGAATGTGAGGGAAGAAGGAAAAGGAGAGAGGAAGACAGAGAGAGAGAGAGACACAGACCAGTTATCACGGGTATAGAGGGAGGTTATCTTCACCACCACCAACATTTTATCATCCCGTTATTATGAGAGTTAGCTGACGGGGGAGACGCTCAGATGACCCTCCTGGTGGTGTTGGAGATGGTGGTGGTGGTGTTGGAGATGGTGGTGGTGGTGTTGGAGATGGTGTTATTGGTGGTGGTGGTGTTGGAGATGGTGTTATTGGTGGTGGTGTTGGTGGTGGAGGTGGTGGTATTGGTGGAGGTGGTGGTGGTGTTGGTGTTGCAGTTAGTGTTGGTGATGGTGTTGCTGGTGGTGATAGTGTTAGCGTTGGTGCATTGGGAAACCTCACACACACACACACACACATATATATATACACACACACACACATATATATATACACACACACACACATACACACACACACACACACACACACACATACACACACACACATACACACACACACATACACACACACATCCTCCAGGGACTCCTACACCTGGCTCCAAGGACGTTCCGAGATTCCTAATGGACCAAGGGGCGTGGTGGCGGCCATTACCCCTCTGTGTAGGACGCCTTCACAGAGCCACTTTGTATTACTTCCTCACAGCTGGGATACTAGGAACCCTTCCTTACCCATCCTATCAGAAATCCTCCAAGGACTTCCCTCGTCCCTCTTCTTTCAAGGACATTGTTATGACTCAGGAAGAAGAGCGTGTTGTGTACCTAACCTAACCTAACCTAACCTAACCTAACCTAAACGTTTGGTCGATGAATAAATTACCTTATAAGAGTAGCTTCTCACTTCCCCTCTCTCGCCCGCTACCAAAACAAATGAAGGTGATGTTGTATTGAAGAAGGAAGAGAGGAGGAGGAGGGGGGAGGGTAGAGGGGAGGTTGTTATGGAAGGAGGGGGGTAAGGGGAAAGGTTGTTGTGAGAGGGGAGAGGAGAGTGGGAGGGTGTGAGGGGGGGTGTGAGGGAAAGGTTGTTGTGAGAGGGGAGAGGGAGAGGAGGGGGATGGAATGGGTTACTGAACAAAATAAACGATCTGGGGTATTAGTCACCACACACACACACACACACACACACACACACACACACACACACACACACACACTTAAAACCATACGATAATTCATTTTACGAACCTTTGTGAATCTTAACCTTGTGTGTGTGTGTGTGTGTGTGTGTGTGTAAAGGAGGAGGTGGAGGAGTAGGTTTGTATGTCAAGGAGGAGGTGGAGGAGTAGGTTTTTATGTCAAGGAGGAGGTGGAGGAGTAGGTTTGTATGTCAAGGAATAGGTGGAGGAGTAGGTTTGTATGTCAAGGAGGAGGTGGAGGAGTAGGTTTGTATGTCAAGGAGGAGGTGGAGGAGTAGGCTTGTATGTCAAGGAGGAGGTGGAGGAGTAGGCTTGTATGTCAAGGAGGAGGTGGAGGAGTAGGCTTGTATGTCAAGGAGGAGGTGGAGGAGTAGGCTTGTATGTCAAGGAGGAGGTGGAGGAGTAGGTTTGTATGTTAAGGTCGAGGAGGAGTAGAGAAAGTGTGTGTGTCAAGGTCGATCATCCACTTGAGAATAATCACCAGTTTATAGAAAACGGGAAGCGGGTTGAGGCCTGTTTACTTGACCATTGTTAGAACAGTACCACGAACATGACTGCTAAGCATTTTGTTTTTGCTTTTAGGTGAAACCAAACTAACCTAACCTAACCTTACCTTACTTTACTTAACCTGACCTAACCTAACCTAACCTTACCTTACCTTACTTAACCTGACCTAACCTAACATAACTTGACCAATAGGAAGCCCCTTACCTATACTAATTACGTCATGTTTACCTTCACAGGTGACGTCATAGGCTTACGTCACTCGTTACGTCACAGGCAAAATATTATCAATGTTAATATGTGTTATAAGGTTAAAGGTCAACAGTTCAGGGAGGTGTACAGGTGAACCTTCTTACCTGGTTATTAATTAGACACCACACCTGTAACATTCTCACACAGGTAACACGGCCATAAACCATGCTTATTTCTCCTTAATATTTGTAAATAATCTGTAAATGTGTTAATATTTGTAAATAATCTGCAAATTCATCTTAACCTCTGTAAATGTGCAGTAAATTCCTCTTAACCTTTGTAAATATGCTTTAAAATCGTCTTAATTGTTTAAATACTGTAATTGGGAGTTAGGGGAGAAGGTGAGGGGTGATGGGTAAGGGTAGGTGGTGAGGGGTGGGGAGAGGAGAGGTTGATTGAGAGATGAGGGGGAAGGGGGGTAACCGTTAGGTAACTGCATACAAGGGGCCTTATGTAACACTGACCCTCGTGTGTGTGTGTGTGTGTGTGTGTGTGTGTGTGTGTGCATTGTGTGTTTATAGGATGGATATTAATGGATATGTATGTATGTATGCATATATGTATGTATATATGTTAGAACAGACACTCTCATTTAATTTATTTATTATTACTGTGAATCTCTCTCCCCCCCTCCCATCTCCCTGCCCTCCCCCCTCCCCCTCCTCCTCCCCCTCCTCCCTCCACTCCCTCTTTCATCATCTCTGGCAACTGACCCCTCTTCCTCCCCCTCCCCCTGCCCTCCCCTCCCTGTGGCCTCTCAGTCTCATCCTTCCACCCTCCTCTCCTCCATCCCCTCCCTCCTCCCCTCCATCCTCCTCCTCCATCCCTCCTCCCCCTCCATCCATCTCCTTGACCGGAAACTCTTCTTACTGCCACAACTTCCGGTCAAATATATGAATGAATTATAACCACGTGACTGCTGCTGTCATTACTACTACTATTACTATTATTACAACTACTACTACTACTACACGACTACTACTACTGCTACTTCTACTACTATCATCTTAAGCTTATCTCCCGTTGCATAAATATTAACAACATCTTTTATTAAACAACTCCTATGATAAAAGAGCGCCAATGGAGGCAGAAGGTTGGCGAACGTCCGTCAGTATGGAGTAAATGCGAGAGAACGCCAGGCGAATGTTGATATCTCGTACTGAGCATCCATTGTTGTTGTTGTTGTTGTTTGTTTACAGTAGTGTCTTACGTCAATGAGCAGCCACTGTTGTTGTTTACATCCGGTGGCCTGATAATGACAGTGTTTACATAATAACAAAAAACAACAACAAACAAGCCTAGTTGGTGAAGCTGATAACCTGGACGCAAAAAATAGGCCTATTAACCCGACGATCACTGTCCAATCAGATAAGAGTGTTTCATATATTTACACACTCTTAGCCAATCAGAAGAGGGCTACTATATTAACCACAGAGAGTGACAGCCAATCAAACCACTTTCACAGAAGGGGAAAATCACAGCCAATCAGCACCCATAAGAGAAAATCACAGCCAATCAGCACCCATAAGAGAAAATCACAGCCAATCAACACCCATAAGAGAAAATCACAGCCAATCAGCACCCATAAGAGAAAATCACAGCCAATCAGCACCCATAAGAGAAAATCACAGCCAATCAGCACCCATAAGAGAAAATCACAACCAATCAACATCCGTAAGAGAGTCAACCAATCAACATCCGTAAGAGAGAAAGTCACAACCAATCAGTAACCGTAAGAGAGAAAATCACAACCAATCAGCAACCATAAGAGAGAAAATCACAGCCAATCAACATCCGTAAGAGAAAGAGTCAACCAATCAACATCCGTAAGAGAGAAAGTCACTGCCAATCAGCATCCGCGTCTGATAAGTCAATAGGTCTGACAGCCAATCAACTCGACTCTCTCTCCCCCCAAAGCTAGCGTCAGATTTCAAGTCCCTCGAGATATGTATAAAGGATTGGAACCCATAACAAGGACTCAGGAACCTATTGATCACCTTCAAGCCAATGTTATTACCTCTGTTTACTATAAGTTCTAAGGTTACGTTAGGTTTAGGTTACGTTTGGTTGGGTTAGGTTGGGTTTGGCTTGGTTAGGTTAGGTTGGGTTGGGTTTGGTTTAGGGTAGGTTAGGTTTAGGTTAGGTTAAGTGAGATTAGGTTTCGGTTAGGTTCCAGTTATCATGTTACTTATAGATAAAGAAATAAATGAGATATGAATCATAACTTAGTGAGGTATTGAGTCTTGTTGGTTAATATTCATAAGAGGTTCAAGTGTGTTAAAACAAATGAGCATCGCCTCCTAATACGATTCTCTCTCTCTCTCTCTAAAATACCCCAAACCGCGGGAAAAAAACCCTCCATTTGCGCTGGTGATTCTGAAGGGGTTGCCAGGACGTAAATAATGACTTCATGTAGATTGAAACTAAATAACAAATTGCCTTCGCTCAGTTGGTCTGCCTCGCCTATGTTGTGATGGTGTGTTTGTTTGTGTATGTGTGTGTTTGTTTGTTTGTATGTGTGTGTCTGTGTGTCACTATCTGGATCTTAGTAATACCGTATACATTATTCATTTATAACTACGTCACCATTCTTCACCATCATCCCTTCACCACTACCCCTCATACCCACCCCCTCCCCTCTCACCACCCCTCGCCTTCCCCCTCACCACCCAGAGTATTCAGAGTCTGCACTGGACAGGAAAGTGACGGAGGGGGGGCGGGGGGGGCGTAGGGGGGCAAAGCAGTGAAGAGAAGCACACGTGTTGAAACTTACAAACAAAAACAAACAAATATACAGTACACAAACACACACACACACACACACACAACAAACACAACCTACAAGCACACAATTAGCACAACCTACAAACAAAACAGAATGTAAACACAAACACAATCAACAAACACAATCAACAAACACAACCTACAAATCAAACAATACCAAACACAAACACCAACCAAACACAAACACCAACCAAACAACACAGATAAAACAAATACAATAAACAAACACATCTCCCTGGAAGTCTTAATGGAACGTAAATAGGTCAGGTCCCCCATTAATCCCTATTAGCTGTTCCTCATCACTTCCTATTACCCTGATGGCGAGGTACGGTGTGAGATGTGTTACTGTAATAGGGAAATTGGTAGAGTGTAATAGGGACGCTGGTAGACTGTATAGGGACGCTGGTAGACTGTAATAGGGACGCTGGTAGACTGTAATAGGGACTCTGGTAGACTGTAATAGGGACGCTGGTAGATTGTAATAGGGACGCTGGTAGACTGTATAGGGACTCTGGTAGACTGTAATAGGGACGCTGGTAGACTGTATAGGGACGCTGGTAGACTGTAATAGGGACGCTGGTAGACTGTAAAGGGACTCTGGTAGATGGGGGAGTTTGAGTCGCAATAGGTAAGGGTAGGTGCAATAGGGAAGATATAATAACCATTAATAGGGGTAGTGTAGTGTAATAGGAAAGATGTAATGGTGGTAGTGTAATGGGGAAGGTATAATAGAGGTAAATTAATAGGAAGGTTGTAATAGGAACACTAATTGGGACGGCTCAGATAATATTCCCCTATTATCTCACCCGCACTGTCTGTAAAGAATGATCCAATTACTTCCTGATGAGAGAAGGAGGAGGAGGAGGAGGAATGAGTGAGGAGGAGAAGGAAGAGGAATAAGAATGAGGAGGAAAATGAAGAAAGAGGGGGAGGAAGAAGACGAATGTGCAGGAGAAGAAGGAAAAGAAAGAGAAGGAATAAAGATGATGAATAAATTATATAAGAAATAAAAACAAAATAACAATAACAATAGTAATAATAATAATAATACAAAAATATAAAGAAAAAAATACGGAATAAACGCCCCTGACAGACACACGGACAGACCCATATGACAGGCGGAAAGGCGGCAGTGTGACTGTTCCTGACGGGTAGCACACACACACACACACACACAGGCTTACATACATATTTTTTCTCTATCTATATGCAACATTCTCTCATTTTGCAGCATCTTCTATTGAAATATTATATAGTACTGCTACATTCTTTCCCTATTTCAACATTCTATCATTGCAACATTTTCTCCTTTTCCAACATTCTATCATATTGCAACGTTCTCTCCTTCTTCAAATTGCTTTCCATATTGCAACATTCTCCCCCCATTTTGCAACGTTCCCTCATATTGCACATTTTTCCTGACTCTTCCTTCATTTTATATGACTCAAGTATCACATTTTTCTCGACGAAGGAAATAGAAAATGTAAGAGATGAAAGAATTGGGTGAGAGTGAGAGGGGGGATGTGAGGGAGTGTGTGTGTGTGTGTGTGTGTGTGTGTGTGTGTGTGTGTGTGTGTGTGTGTGTGTGTGTGTGTGTGTGTGTGTAAATGGGGGGCCATGCGTGTTGGTGGGGAGAGGAAGTGAAGAAAGTAGGGAGAGAAGGAGGAAGGGAAGGAGACAAGGAGGAAGGAGTGGAGGGAAGTAAGGATGGAAAGAAGGAGGTTGGGTGTGAATGGAGGAAGGAAAGAGAGAGGGAGGGAGGAAGTGAGGGAAGGAAGAAGGAAGGAGCCTCACATCTCTACACCTCCTATGAAGACATCTTGATGAAAGCCGAGGAAACGGAGAACATATGAGCATCAATAAGACCTGGCACTCGGTCAACATAGGTCACTTGGCACTCTCCCGCGTCACCATAGGTCATGGCACTCTCCCGCGTCACCATAGGTCGCGGGCACTCTCCGCGTCACCATAGCTCCTTGGCCTCTTCCGCGTCACCATAGCTCGCTTGGCACTCCCGCGTCACCATAGGTCACTTAGCACTCCCGCATCACCATAGGTCACTTGGCACTCTCCGCATCACCATAGGTCACTTAGCACTCTTCCGCGTCATAGCTTTCCTTGGCACTCTTCCGCGTCACCATAGGTCATGGCACTCTTCCGCGTCACCATGGTCATAGCACTCTTCCGCGTCACCATAGCTCTTGGCACTCTCCGCGTCACCTGGGTCTTGGCACTCCGCGTCACCATAGGTCACTTGGCACTCTCCGCGTCACCATGGGTCCATGGCACTCTCCGCGTCACCATGGTCGGGCACTCCGCGTCATAGGTCGCAGCCTCCGCATCACCATAGGTCATGGCACTCTTCCGCGTCACCATAGGTCACTTGGCACTCTTCCGCGTCACCATAGGTCACTTGGGTCACTTGGCACTCCCGCGTCACCATAGGTCACTTGGCACTCTCCCAGGTATCTGTAACTGTCTGTACCTATGATGGGTTAGGCAGGTACTACACCTTCCAAAAAATACCTTTACGATTTTGTGTGAGACAATATGACACAACAGACGAAGGATTTTGACAACTCCACCGAGACAACAGGAGTCACAGTGTTCATTCTGACATCCATCGGTCCCCTCCGTAAAGATACTTTTTTGAGGCGTGTTGTAGGACTTGAACAGTGGTCGTATGAGTGTTGGTCTAGCCTGGGTGGAGTGTGTACAGAATGGCTTAATTTTTACCCTCGTGTTTTTAAGTGTGATGAACCTTTTCTCTAAAATTCTCAAGTCTTAACTCAGACTTGACCCTCAACCTTCACAAATCCCATCAACACTTTTAAGTTCGTTCCCACGTACGGGTAGCTAGAGGGAGTCCATCAGCCAGGCCTGTGATTGGTTAGAGTGCATGACGTCATATTTCCTAAGAAGAAATATCAAGAACCAATCAAACTCAAGCTAGTAATTAGTGTGGGTCGTGTTGTGTGTTACGTCACGTAGGCCAACCAATCACAACCCTGGCTGACGAGCGCTCTCCAAAGTCTCCCCCCTCCCCACCCCTCCCAGCAGATGTAAACAACAGCGAGGCATCACGCACGTCTTCTGTTTCGCCGTCTATAAACAAGTGCGCATCACACCTCGAAATTTTTGTACATATCTTCCCCACCATGGCTCCTGTCCCCCCCTCCCCCCAAAAGCACACACACACACACACACACACACAACCCAGCAACAGCGTTCACACACACACACGCTAAAATGAAGCAGTTTTGTTGGAGGTTCATACAGCGGCCATGATGTTTGAAGCCAGGCGAGCCAGGCACCTGTACCAACATGTCCGCGCTGGGGGTGGAGGCAACTGCTGGCCGGGCTTCTCAACTCTCACCAGTCCACCTACCTACTCTCTCTCTCTCTCGCTCTTATATTCTTCGATAAATGCTTAATATGGGCGTGTTAATTTAACTGACCTAACCTGCCCTAACCTAACCTACAACAAAACCCATGTAATAAAAATAAAAAAATCTTACGTGTTTTTCAGAATTCACCTCTAAGATAAAAAAAAAAAAGATTTATCGTAATATAAACATGACCAAATATTGTTGTTGTTGTTGTTGTTGTTATGGTGATCAGCTGTTTTGTGACTCCACCGTATTGTTATTGGTGACACGATCAGCTGTTGTCAGATGGTAGTACTGAACCATCGAACCCGAACCACCAAACCCGAACCACCAAACCCGACCACCGAACCCGAACCGTCGAACCCAGAGAGAAAGAAAGAAAGAAAGAAAGATAGTGAGAGACGAGAGAGAAGAGAGGAAACACTCGTGGCAGGTCTGGAGTAAGAGGACATCTTTAAAACACTGAGGCTATAACTGCTTCAACCTCTGTGACTTCCTGTAGTTAATGTCTTGCTGTAACTCACTGTATTGCTGCCACTGTAACTCACTGTAAGGCTGCCACTGTAACTCACTGTATTGCTGCCACTGTAACTCACTGTAAGGCTGCCACTGTAACTCACTGTATTGCTGCCACTGTAACTCACTGTAAGGCTGCCACTGTAACTCACTGTATTGCTGCCACTGTAACTCAATATTGCTGCCACTGTAAATCACTGTAAGGCTGGCACTATAAATCATTGTAAGGCTGGCACTGTAGCTCACTATTACTGCCACTGTAACTCACTATTGCTGCCACTGTAACGCACTAGTTCTGGCACTGTAACTCACTGTAAGGCTGTCACTGCAACTCAATGTATTGCTGGCACTGTAACTCACTGTAAGGCTGGCACTAATTCACTGTAAGGCTGGCACTAACTCACTGTAAAGCTGGCACTGTAACTCACTGTAAGGCTGGCACTGTAACTCACTAGAAGGCTGGCACTGTAGCTCACTGTAAGGCTGTCACTATTGCTGCCACTGTAGCTCACTAAGGCTGGCACTGTAACTCACTGTATTGCTGGTAGTCACTATACGGTGCCACAATACAATACTTGCAGTCTGTTACGTCACTGTGAATCGTAATTGGTGTGACTAAAACAGTGGGTGGCTTCCAGTGGGCGGCCAGGGGGGGTGGCTTCCAGTGGGCGGCCAGTGGGGGGTGGCTTCCAGTGGGCGGCCATCACGACGGGCTTGTATTGGATGGCCAGCAGGGGTTAGGCTAGAGTGGGCGGCAAGCAAGGGGTGGGCGGCACAGGGGTGGGCGGTACAAGGGGATTGGTGGCACAGGGGTGGGCGGCCAGGGTAAAGAGACCGTACATGGACGCTCTCGCTTACGTGAATAAACAAATATTGCTACTAAATTACCTTCCGTGTAGACTCTCTCTCTCTCTCTCTCTCTCTCTCTCTCTCTCTCTCTCTCTCTCTCTCTTTTCTATCTATCTATCTATCAATCTATTTATCTACCTCTATCAATCTATCTATCTATCTACCGCTATCAATCTATCTATCTTCCTCATGTGAGATAGAGGTTATGTAATCTGAGTTGAACTATTTCTCTCTCCCTCCTTTTCTCTCACCACCACCTCCCACACATGCTCCCTCCCCAAGACCCCACATCACTCTCCACCCCCTCCCCTCCTCCCTCCCCTCCTCCCCCTTCTCGGGAATACGTGACCGGGAAGATCATTCATAATATTGATGACGTAACGTGAGGAAATATCCCGCCATAGATGAGAATATCCTTTAATTTTCTTCCTCCTCCGTGTGTGCGTGTGTGTGTGTGTGTAATATGACTACAATTTATACGTACATACACACACATACACACACACATACACACACGTCGGCGTCGGAACTTAGTGTGTGTGTGTGTGTGTGTGTGTGTGTGTAATATGACTACAGGTCTTAATTGGTTCAAAACATGGCAACATATTTACCTGTGTGACATAGTGTTCAATAGACTAATTTACTTCAGGAAATTAAATCACCTGGCTTTGAAAATCAGCCCCCCTCCCCTCACCTTGCCTCTCTCTCCCCTCTCCTCTCTACACCACACCTCGTCTCTCCTTCCCTCACCCCTCCTCACCCCCTCTCTCCCCTTTCCTTTGCTCCCCCCACTCCTCACCCCTCACCCTCTTCCCCCTCACCTCTTTTCTTTCCCCTCTCCATCTCTCCATTATCCCTTCCTCTCCATCTCCTCCATCTTCCTTACCACCTCTCCCTCACTTCCCTTTCCCTCCCTCTTACCCCCTCACCCTCTCACCACCCTGTCACCACACACACACACACGTCAAATATATCTAAACTAAAGCACAAAAACAGAGTAACAATTTTAATATAACGGGTCACTGGCGGGTTAAAACATGATGGGTTAACATGATGGCTAAACACGATAGATTAACATGAACGTTTAACATCAAAGAATAACATAAACGCTTTTAATATTAAAGCTTAATGTGAAAGCTTACCATGAATGATGAATGTGAAAGTTGAACGTATTGTTGGGGACGTCCGCTTATTCTCTGGCCTAGGTGTTTTAATGTGTGTTTGTACTGTATGTGTGTTTATATCTGTTTAATGTGTGTGTTTGTGTATGGTTTTGTGTGTTATAATATGTATTTGTGTGTATTCATATGTTTTTAATCTGTTTTATGTTTTTTTTGTATGATTTTGTGTTTATGTGTGTTTGCTTGTGTTTATATGTGTGTGTTTTAATCAGTGTTTGTTTATGTATTTCGTTGTGTGTTGACGAGGGAAAGAAACGCGATATGATCTATTTGGTGATGAAATTCTGTTCGTGAGGTGAATTTTAAGTTCCTGAGTGTTTTAGAGAGAGAGAGAGAGAGATAATGAGAGAGAGACAGAAAGAGAAAATGAAAGAAAGAGAGATAGAAAAATAAATCACAGACAGACAGACTGACATACAAAAACACATACACAGACAGAGACAAACAGACAGACAGATGATAAATTAAGTAATAGGTTGGGTCAATGGGAAGGCTCTGGGGAAATCAAGGTGAAGTGAACTGTATAAATGGTTGATTAATTTTTGTAACCTCACCAGAAGGAGATATTATCATGAGGTATTGGTGGGGTAGGAGGAGGTAGAGGGCAGGAGGAAGGGGTAGGAGGGCAGGAGGAGGGGGAGAAGGAGGGCAGGAGGAGGGAGGAGAAGAGGAGGAGTAGGAGGGTAGGAGAGGAGGAAGGATGGGGGCAGGAGGAGGGAGTAGAGGGCAGAGAAGGGCAGGAGGAGGGGGAGAAGTGGAGAAGAGCGGGTAGGAGGGTAAGAGGAGGAAGATGGGGGTAGAGGAGAGAAGGGGGAAGGAGGAGGAGAGGTCATTATAGTGTATTGGTGAGGAAGATGAGAGGAGGAAGAGGTGGAGAAGAGGAGGAAGAGGTGGAAAAGAGGAGGAAGAGGTGGAGGAGAGGAGGAAGAGGTGGAGGAGAGGAAGAGAGTAGGAAAAGAGGTCATCATAATGTATTAAGGAGGAAGAGGGGAGGAGGAGGAGGAGGAAGAGGGGAGGAGGAGGAAGAGGGAGGGCTAGGAGGAGGAGGAGAAGGAAGAAGAGGTGGTGAGGGGGGGGGGTAATCTACAGGTGAAATCATCTAGGGATACCAAATCAACAGGTAAATTCCCCTTTTTCCCTAACAATAATACAACATATTCCTCCCTCCTAAAACTCAGAAGACGCAGTTCCTTCATTGTGTCTCCGAAAGGGATAATTCCCCCAACCGAAGATGACATTTGGGAAACTTTTTCTTAACCCAATGTTCGAGTTTAATGACTTATTTGAGGGGAAAAAAATGTTTGGTAGGGAAAAAATGTTTCGAAAGGGTGTGACTAGGGAGTTTTTTTTGTAGTGGTGACTGATTGGGTGGAAGAATGGATTGATGGATTGAATGAAAGGAATGGATGAAAGAATTGAAAGATTGGTTGAAAAGAAAGACAAGGAAAATTAATTGAAAGTTAAGATTGGAGTTGATTAAAAACGCATCCATCTTGTAGACACCTCCCCTCCCCTCCCCTCCCTCCCTCCCTCCCCTCCCTCCTCCCTCCCCCTCCTATACACGTGGAACACTGTATTTCTCGTTGTACATTTGGCAAAATGGCGGCGGCTCCTTATTTAGCCTATTCAGTAGAGGAAATTGATTGGAATGACCTTGACCCCACCCCCACCACACACGCACACACACACACACACACACACACACACGCACACACACACACACATACACACACGCACACACACACACACACACACACACACACACACACACACACACACACACACACACACACACACACACACACACACACACGCACACACGCACACACACACACACAAAATCAGGTGTCAGGGAACGTGACTACATCTCGGCTGTTGAATAATGTTGAATAATTAATCTCTTATAATGCCTCTTGTTGTGCGTGTGTGTGTTTGTGTCTGTCAGTCTGTCTGTCTCTGTCTGAGCTTATCCAAAAGAATTATGTTTTAACAGGAGTGACGGAGCGACTGAATACCTGAGAGAGAGAGAGAGACTTGAAGCTGACCCCCCCCCTCCCTATAAAGCATATCAGACTCACTACGCCACTGATACAGGAGTGACTCGAGATCTGGGAGAGAGAGAGAGAGAGAGAATATGAGTTGGAGACAGAGAGAGTGAGACAGAATGAGTTACAGAGAGAGAGAGAGAGAGGCTGACAGAATGATACACACACACACACATACAGTTCTCAGAGTAACCCACAGTACCTCAACACCTATTTAAGGCTAAGTCTAATTATAGCTTTAAGAGGTAAGATCTATTTAAGGCTAAGTCTTTAATTATAGCTTTTAAGAGGTAAGATAGGAGAGCTTTGTGTTGATTCCGTCCGTGTCGAGGTGTTGTGGTGAGTAGGCGCTGTGGAGGTTAAGAATGATCAGTTTGTCGGGAGTTTTAAGCCAATCAGGAGGCGTTTCTCAGGTCGTCAGGGTTACGTGAGCCAATATTAACTGTTTCTTAGATTGGTATTGTTGAGAGCCAATAATGGACTTTGTTTAATGTTGCTTTGGTTTGAGAGCCAATAAAGAAGCGTTTTCCATACCGACGGAGTTACTTGAGCCAATAGGAAGCTGTTTCTCAGGCCGCCATAGTCGAGAGTCAATAAGGAACTGTTTCCCAGGCCGCCTGAGTTGAGAACCAATAAGGAACTGTTTCCCAGACCGCCCGAGTTGTGAGCCAATAAGGAACCGTTTCTCAGAGTCAACCTCCCCGGACTATGACCAATCATCTGGCCAGGAAAAAAAATACACACCATTAATGAACCGCCACGTAAGGCCTCTCCCGCCACTCACATTTCCCGCCAAAAAGTTGTCCCGTTAATGAAGACAAACTCAACTAAAGTTAACCGTAATGTCACTCTCACCACCTCAAGACTTTCTGGAGGAGAATCGAATACCTTGTTAGGGTACTTGATGGTATTCCGCTCCGTGATGACAGAGACGATGATACTTATACTTTGCTTTCTTGGCGATCCTCTTTTGTTTTGGTGTTCGTGACTGATGTTGTGGCGTTTATAGACCCTTATACTTTGAGATTACCTGTGCTCACCTATGTCATGTCAATATGTGAGGGAAGATAAGGAGGTGGAGGAATTGGGGAAGTATTGAGGCTCGTAAACCCCACCCTCCCCCTCATTCTTTCACCATCACCCCCTCCTTCACCATTACCCTCTCCTCAACCCCCTCTCTTCCCCACTATCACCACCTCTCAACCTCCCACCATCACCCCCTCCTACTCCCTCCATCATCACCACCCACCTCCCCCACCCCACCACATTACCCTCCCCTCCCCTCACCCTCCCCCACTCCCCCTCACCCTCCCCACCATCACCACCTTCGTCATCATTATATTCCTGTTACCGTGGAAATCAAAACACTACTCCCCGGAAGAGCCTCCTCCAGAACCCGAGTGGTGACCGTGTAGTTCCGCAGAGCTTTATACCAGGAAGAAGGAGTAGGATACGTTGCGTCACCTCATTTCCTCTCCTAAACCCAGGTTGTGTAATCATAATAAGACGCAATCCCTCCCTCCCCCCTCTTAGACGACCCTCCAGCCATGATCCCCCCCTCTCTGACGACCCTCCAGCCATCCCTCTCTGACCCTCTAGCCATCCCCTCTACCTGACCCCTCTCTGACGACCCTCCAGCCATGACCCCCTCTTAGACGACCCTCCAGCCATGAACCCCCCTCTCTGACGACCCTCCAGCCATACTCACCCACATATTTAAGCCCTAGACATTAATAAGAGACATCTACCGACATTTACTTCAATATAAGCGAACATATTAACTAAACTCACGTCTCTGTACAGTTTTAGCGGCCATATTTGTACGTCATCACCTACGTCATCACCTACGTCATCACCTACGTCATCATCTTTCTCCTTCCGGTAAATCCTAACTGCGTTATGACAGTCGCGTGTTTATTCAGCTTTTTCCTCCCTCTTGATACACCGCCGTGCCTGTAGCTTGTGGCCGTGTAAATAAACAACAGTGGTGTGGAAGGCCTGGTTGTTTTGTTTACACTCCACTTATGGGGACTAGGAGTGTGCTAGTGGTGCGGGGCGGGGTCGGCTGGGGCGGGGAGGGGTGTGGGGTGGGGTCAGGTGGGGCAGGGCAGGAGTGGACACAAAACTATGGGTAACTAATGTGTTTGTTTATGCTTTTCGTGTTAGAGAGAGAGTGAGAGTGAGAGTAAGAATGAGAGAGGGAGAACGATATTGAGAGAAAGAGAGAGAGTGAGAGTAAGAATGAGAGAGGGAGAACGATATTGAGAGAAAGAGAGTGTGAGAGAGAGAGAAAGAGAGCCATTACCACCGGAAGTTCCTCTTCGTGTGTGTGAAAGATGTTATGAAAGGAGAGGATCGTGGTAGTGTGAGCCTTAATGGTCAAGGCAGGAGACGACCAACACACACACACACACACACACCTTACCCACCACCCAGCCAATACCTGATATTCACTCAACACAGGTTAATTAGGGAGTAGCAGCGGCAGGTGTTCGTATACTATAACCAAGTATCTCGTTACAGTAGCGAGACGATCTAGATACAGTGTTACAGCTGTAGTTTCTCGTTACAGTGGGTACAGTATTACCTTACAGTTTATACTACTACTACTATTAATAATAATAATAATAATAATAATGCTAATAATAACAATTTATAACAGCAACAATTATAAAAAGAACAACAATAATAACAAGAACAACACAACAACACCCATAGGTTAATTAAAACTACCTTTCAATTACAACCAAACCAGATCACATCCCAGGTCAGAAAAGGTCATTCATCCCTATCCTTAATTAGCCCACGAACAGGTAACTCAGATAATCATGCTCTAGGGATGACCTATTATACTCGTAGGTCATTATGTTCGTGTAAGACTCATCTAATGGTCTCTATAAAGGTCAGATGTACTTAGATGATTAATGAGGAGATTATACGATGGTGGGGTCGTCAGGTCAAGTTAGGTTTGGTTTGGTTTGATTAGGTTGGGTTTGGTTAAGTTAAGTTAGGTCAGGCTAGATTATGTTTGATTAGGTTATGTTAGATTAGATTAGGTTAGGTTAGGTTAGGTTAGGTTAGATTAGGTTATTGTATTTAAGAGACGCGGGTTGTGTTTTAGTGTCTTATGTTAATTATGTTTTTGATGTTCATTTTTAACGTAATTTAATATTTAACACTTAACTATTAACTCCCTGCGTCACTTAATGCTAAATTACAACCAATAAGGAAATAGTTTGTGAGCATAAGTTTAACCGAAAGTGAATTAAAAAACTTGTTGTTGGTTTTTCTGGTAAGATATGAGTTCAGGAAAGTTTTAGTTTTATTTTTCTTTACTTGATTCTAGTTTAAAGTTCAAGAAAGGGTGTTTGTCGGGGGGGGGGTAGTTGGTTTGGTTAGTTTAGAATAAGGTATATCAGTTTACCTGAAGATTAGGCACCCCAGCTTATTTCACCTGATGATTAAACACCCTAACAATAACCTAACCTAACCTAACATGACCTTTCCTGGCCTTTCCTGACCTCAAACCTTTCAGATATTCAATAATAATAAAAAACGCATCTTATCTCCCTCATTCCAGTCAGGTTGAGGTATAAAGCTTTTAATGTATCAGCTTGTTTGTTTGTTTGTTTGTTTGAAAAGTTTTAACCCTTGTTAAGCCTCCTGACCTCCCTAGCGAGGTCATAAAGACGTAAAGATAGTGAAGCAAGTTTTTTTATGGTGAAGAAAGTTACAGTGCTTTGTGGTGAGAGAGAGAGAGAGAGAGAGAGAGAGAGACTGTATCTATCTATCTCCATTTCTCCCTCCATCCCTCCCACACACATTCTCTCTCTCTCTCTCTCTCTCTCTCTCGGCTTCTTTTTATTAGAGGAAACTTGAGTGAGGAGACGTGTAAGGGGAAAGTTGACTGATTAGGGTGGTTAAGAGAGAGGAGTGGGGTGAGAGGTGAGAGATTGAGAGGTGAGGGAAAGAGAACGTGAAAGGTAACGGAGGGAGAGAGAGAGAAGAGAATGATAGATGATAGGTGAGAGGTGAGGTGAGAGAAGGAGTGAGAGGTGAGGTGAGAGAAGGAGTGAAAATTGAGGTGAGAGAAGGAGTGAGAGGAGAGGTGAGAGAGAGTACTAGAGGGCATCACCAGTGCTATTTCAGTCAACATTGAGTGATATGAGTCCCTGTCTCTGTTGCTCCTGTCATAACGAGGTTGAGCTTGGCTATAGATATCTCTCCTCCTCCTCCCTTCCTCCCCCTTCCTCCTTTACCCCTTCTCCTCCTCCTCCTCCTTTCTCCCTGTCCCCTTTCTTTCCTCCCTATCCCACTCCCACTTCACCCTTTTCCTCCCCTTCTTTCCTCCTCCTCCCTTCCCTCCTCCTCCCTCCTACTCCTCTCCCTGACCTCCCCCCTCCTCCCTCCTCCTCCCCTCTCCCTGACCTCCTACCCCCCCTCTCCTCCCTCCTCTCCTTCCTGACCCCTCCCTCCCTCTACCCCCCTCTCCTCCCTCCCACCCCCTCCCCTGACCCCCTCCCCCTCCTCCTACTCCTCTCCTCCCTCCCTCCCACTCCCCTCCTACCCCTAGCCCCCCCTCCCTCATTCTCTCCCCTCCTCCTCCTCTCCTGATTCCCCCCTGACCCCCTCCCCCCTCTACCCCTCCCCTCCCTTCCTTAGAACCCTCTCCTCCCTAGAGTGAGAGAAGAACTAGAGAAGTAGAGAGAGGAGAGACCCTCCCTCACGCTGTGTTAATTCGAGTCAACACAAAGAATAATTCGTATCTATTATCAGTATATCCACTTTACAGCACAAACACAGCCGGGGTGTTGTGCGCTGTGTTAAGGGAGGGAGAGGAGATGGAGGACGAAGAGAAGGAGATAGAGGAAGATGAAAGGGAAGAAGAAGGAAAAGAAGGAAGAAAAAAAAAACAAGAAACCCCCCACACGTGTGAGAACTGCATCCTGGGGTCAGCTGATGGACAACAACAACAACAAAGGAGCCACACACTCTTGAATCTATCTCGCCTCCCTTCATACCCCCAGCAGCCAGACAGACGGGATACAGTGATACATCCCCACCGTCGACCTGTTACTGTATTCGACCTTCTCCTCCTGTACTCGACCTGCTTCTGTATTCGACCTGCCATCCATACCCCCAGCATTCAGATAGACAGACAGGTTACAGTGATATATCCCCACCGTCGACCTGTTACTGTACTCGACCTTCTCCTCCTGTACTCGACCTGCTTCTGTATTCGACCTGCCATCCATACCCCCAGCATTCAGATAGACAGACAGGTTACAGTGATACATCCCCACCGTCGACCTGTTACTGTATTCGACCTTCTCCTCCTGTACTCGACCTGCTTCTGTATTCGACCTGCCATCCATACCCCCAGCATTCAGATAGACAGACAGGTTACAGTCCCATTATCCTGCTCTTGTGTTCGACCTTTTTCCTGTACTCGACCTGCTCCTACTATATTCGACCTGCCCTTGTACTCGACCTGCTCCTTATGTATTCGACCTGCCCTTGTACTCGACCTGCCAGGGATCCTACAGTGTGTATAACTTTCTAAAGGATATCTTGATTTTCATATTTATTGAAGGAATTGTTTTAGGGTGTGTTCAATAAGCTCTCTCTCTCTCTCTCTCTCTCTCTCTCTCTCTCTCTCTCTCTCTCCTCCCCCCCACTCACAGATACCAACAGCTATAGCTCCCTCCAAATACCTCTCCTCCCACTCAACTCCGCGTCTGAGTGCCACTTGTCAGCCTCAAGTACTCGTGTGTGTCAGCTTGGAGTAATACTTGCAGGGTAAATAACACGTCTTACTTTTATCTATTTTTGTAAAGACTTTTTGGTTGAATTTTACATACATACGTACATACACACACATAAACTAAACACACACACACACACACACACACACACACACGTACACGTACACGTACAGGTCGTCTTAATAATAAGTTATAGACGGTAGGGGATGAAAGCGAGATGGTGATTGGTCAGTTGGCAATCTGATCTCCACCAATAGCAGACCCTGGGCTCTCGTTAAGATATCACACCTGTACATCATCGCCGGACCCTCGTTATCTGGCGGGTTAGATGGGCCCCAGGCATAATAGATCCCTCCCATTAGGACACGGACCTACCAGTATCGGGGCCCATTAGGACACGGACCTACCGGTATCGGGGCCCCACGGACCTACCAGTAGGACACGGACCTACCACGGACCTACCAGTCGGGGCCCAGTTAGAACACGGACCTACCAGTATCGGGGCCCAGTTAGAACACGGACCTACCAGTATCGGGGCCCATTAGAACACGGACCTACCAGTATCGGGGCCCATTAGAACACCGGACCTACCAGTATCGGGGGACCCAGTTAGAACACGGACCTACCAGTATCGGGGCCCATTAGGACACGGACCTACCAGTATCAGCCCATTAGAACACGGACCTACCAGTATCACCCATTAGAACACGGACCTACCAGTATCGGGGCCCATTAGAACACGGACCTACCAGTATCGGGGCCCAGTTAGAACACGGACCTACCAGTATCGGGGCCCAGTTAGAACACGGACCTACCAGTATCGGGGCCCAGTTAGAACACGGACCTACCAGTATCGGGGCCCAGTTAGAACACGGACCTACCAGTATCGGGGCCCATTAGGACACGGAACCACAAGTATTCGGGGTCTATTAGATCTGGGGCCCACCCAAATTTAAGGGCCCGTTTGACCATTGACTCTATCGTTAAAGCGGTGGTAGACGGTCGGTGGTTATGGGCAGCCTCTTGTGTTATCCATACCATTAATCTCCTCTTGTGGTTATTGCGTTGTGGTGCCGGGTGATGGTGTCTGTCTGTCTGTTTTTGTTTCTGTTTGTCTGTCTGTCTTATCTGTCTGTTTTTGTCTGTCTGTCTGTTTTGTCTGTCTATCTGTGTTTTTGTCTGTGTCTATTTTTGTTTCTGTTTGTCTGTTTTTGTTTGTACGATGATATTAACCCTTTCAGTACGAGAATTTAACCATTTGAGTACTGTGATTTAACCCTTTGAGAACTGTTTTAACCCTTTGAGTACTGCGAGTTAACCCTTTGAGTACTGCGCGTTAACCCTTTAAGTACTGTGATTTAACCCTTTAAGTACGCTAAACTTAACTAAATTCAAACAAACTTAATAATTTATATATTAAAATAATTCTCCACTAACTTATAATACTTATCAGTTAAATATCACACTTTATAAGTAATCTGTAATAGTCTTAGTAAACCCTCCCTACTTTACACACTTATATGGAGTCATCATCTACTTACAATCATTATTTACTTAATAATGGAATTTTCTTTTCACTTAAATGTCAGTTTATAAGTAAGTTGTAGAAGTCTTAGTAGTGGTTCATACTTAACACACTTACTTACCAGGGATCGCCATTTACTTATAACCAAACTTAAAACTATTTCTTCACTCGAATGCTTAACACTTAAATACCACAGATTATAAGTTGTAGTAATTTTAATAGTAACCTTCACTTAATTACTTACCTGGGGTCAATTTCTACTTACAGGTGAGTGAGAGGTCAGAGGTCAACTTACCCTGGCGTAGAGGAGAAAGATGATGTTGACCTTGAAGGGGGGGGTGCTGGAGAAGGGGGGAGGGGTCACCTACGAGGGTCAGCGAGCCTCCTCCATGACGTCAGAGGTCAAATTCGATGACCTTGTTTGACCCAGTATCACCCAGGTAGGTAATCCAAGATGGTGTCCTTTTCTCTTTATCACTTTTCTCTTGTTTTTAAGGTTTATTGTTGTTTATTTTCTCTTGTTTACTTGTTTACTTTTTAGTCATATGTTTGTCTATCACTTGTTTGGGTTTTCTCTTTATCGTTCTATGTCTTTTGTTATTGTGTTTGTTCAATTATTCATTCGTTATCATTTTTATCAATCACTATTTTGTTTTCTCTTGTTTTCTATTTGTTGGTTTTGCTTTTGTTTTCTTTGTTTATTCTTTAGTTATCAATTTTTTTTCTATCTACGAATTATTGTCTCCAGTGTTTATTCTTAATTATCTGATTTTCTTCACTTATCCATTCGTTAACTGTTTATTTTTTCACTCACTTTTAGTCACTATTTCTCTTGTCTTTAATTTCTTCTTTATTATCTCTATTTTCTTCACTTTCTTATTCGTTATTAGTTTATTTTCCACTGATTAATTTACTTTATTATTATTATTTTATTATTATTTATTTTTCACTATTGTATTTTTTCGTCAACAATTGATAGCATTTTACACACGCGGTCCCTGGAGGCAGTCACTCTATGGTTACCAAAATACAAAGAAATACAGTTTTTATGTGTATTTCTGTCACGTATTTTGTATTTTTCTGTATCACTTTAAAACACTTCACTGTATATTGGTTTTGTATTTGTATTGCATTTTCATTCTATTTAAAGGGAATGTTTTGTATGTCTGTGTTTACCTGACGACACACAGACAGACAGACCCACACGACGGGGGGTTTTATACCTGTATATCTTTTAGTTAATTAGTCATTTACCTGGAGGGAGAAATCTTAATTGAGTTAATATTATTGTAACTTTAAAATATTTCATAAATTATTTTACAAAGTGAAAAAAAATATCGATTATTTGGTTTAAAAATACGATTTAAATCACAATACGGAATACGAATATTACATAAGACGTATTTAAAGAAAGGAAAACAATATATTCTTCTTCTTACCAATAAAATGATGAGGAAATATTAAATAATTGATGGGAATGAGACAAATTGATAAAATAATTTGGTAGGGAGCGAGAGAGAGAGAGAGAGAGAAGGCGAGAGGTGTGGGTTTGGACGCTGGTGGTCAGGAAGTGTCATCCCAGAGGCTGCTACACCTTCTTATATAGGCTCACTGACCGATGACCGACCATCCTCTCTCTCTCTCTCTCTCTCTTCCATCATCAGTCTTGTCCACCCCCCCCCCCTTCTCCCTACAATTGCCACTGCTTCTAGTCCTCTTCTTCCTCTTTCCCCTCATCTCCCTCTTCCTCTCCTTCATTAGTACTCCCTCTTCCTCTTCTTCCTCTTCCTCTTTCTCTTCCTCTTCCTCCTCCTCTTCCTAACCTAACCTAACACTCCTTGTATAAATACAGTATATAGACAGTGCCACTCCCAAGAAAGTACCTCAGACGTATTCCTTGTATGTATATGCACAGTGCCACCACCCAAGAAAGTGCATATAGATAGTACCACTACCCAAGTACATGTGGACAGTGCCACCCCAAAATACATATGGACAGTGCCACTCCTAAGTATATATGGGCGGTCCCACTCCCAAGAAAGTACATCAGACGTATTCCTTGTATGTATATGTACAGTGCCACCCCAAAGTACATATGAACAGTGTCCCCTCCCAAGAAAGTACAAATGGACAGTGCCACGACCTAATTCCACACGCCGACAGAAGACATCACCAATGGCTGTGTGGCCCAGATTCATCGAACTAATGGACCAATTGACGAAGCTTCGATACCCGCCACCTAACCCCCCCCTTACCCCCCCACCTCCCTACCCCCCACCTCCCCCCCTTCTCCCCCCAGCTAACATCACTCCCCTAATTATGTCATCAGATAATCTATAATTCAATATATAATTTTTAATGAAGAAATACCCGACATGGATAGCTAATTCGGCAAAGGATTCTATACCGCTGGGCTAATGGTGGTTGTGTGTGTGTGTGTCATGGTTAGGTTAGGTTAGGGTAATGAATCAATCTCTCTCTCTCTCTCTCTCTCGCTTAAGAGAATCTGGTCACGCCCTCAATGGCCAGTTGACAGAGGAGGGACGATAGTGAGGAGATGGTGGTAGTGGTGGTGGTAGTGGTGGTGATGGTGGTAGTGGTGGTAGTGGTGGTCGTGGTAGTGGTGGTGATGGTGATGGTGGTGGTGGTAGGAGCAGTGGTGGTGGTTGTGCCACCCATACAGACACAAACAGAGACAGACACCCGTATAGAGAGAGACAGAACAAACAGATAGACAGACAGACAGACAGAAAGACACACTGAAACCCACATAGGCAGAAACCTAGACAGACAGACACACAGACAGACAGACAGACAGACAGGACACTCCTAAAAGCGTCACCATCTGACCGCCTGTTGCATGTCACCCAACCCAGACCATTAACCATTAGTGGTGGTGGTGGTGGTTATTGATGGCTATTGATGATCTATAAATGGTAAATGTCTACCTCTCTCTCTCCTCTCTCTCTCTCTCTCTCTCTCTCTCTCTCTCTCTCTCTCTCTCTCATTTCACTTCCTACCCCTTCTTAACCCCCCCGTCTCCTCCTCCTCTCTCCTTTCTCTCTTTCCTCTTCCTCCTCCTCCTTCTTCTTCTACCTCATTAATCTCCTCCTCCTCCTCCTCCTACTACTACTACTACTACTACTACTACTGCTACTACTACTACTACTACTACTACTACACCCCTTAATCCTCCCCCTAATATCGGAAAGTCTCGATAACGGATAATCTCTCAACTTTCCTGATTGGAATTGGCAAAAGTTAATTGCCAAGTTACGTAAAGCTTCCCGATTGGCTATTCCTCAAGACCTACTTCCCGATTGGCTATTCCTTGAGACCTACTTCTGATTGGCTATTCCTCGAGGCCTTTTTCTGATTGGTCACCCAGCAGAGTCCTTTATTCCATGATTGGCTAGCAAGGTGAACCCTGTCATCTGTGATTGGTCAACACGGTACGCCCTGCCGTCTAATTGGTGGAGGACGTGACAAGGAGTGACACATGGCAGTGACGCGTGACATTGAAACGTGGCAAAGAGTAACACGTGACACATAACAATAAGACGCGTGACAGAGTGACACACAACACAGAAACACATGACAGGGAATGAGTAACGCGTGACAAGGAGTGACGCGTGACAAGGAGTGACGCGTGACAAGGAGTGACGCGTGACAAGGAGTGACGCGTGACAGGAGGTAACGTGACAGGGTAACGCGTGACAGGAGTAACGCGTGACAAGGAAGTGACGCGTGACAAAGAGGTAACGCGTGACAAGGAAGTAACGCGTGACAAGGAGTGACGCGTGACAGGAGTTGCAGGCAGGGTAACGCGTGACAAGAAGATGACGCGCGTGACAGGGTGACGTGACAAGGAAAGTGACGCGTGACAAGAGGTAACGCGTGACAAGGAGAGTGACGCGTGACAAGGAAGTGACGCGTGGCCGAGTAACAGCGTATTAAGGGTGCGTGACAGAATAACGCGTGACAAGGTAACGGCGAGGCCGTGCGTGGTAGGCGCGTAGGCGCGTGGCCAGGTAGGCGCGTGACAAAATAACGACGGGGTAGCGCGTGACAAGGAGTGACGCGTGACAAGGAGTGACGCGTGACAAGGAGTGACGCGTGACAAGGAGTGACGCGTGACAAGGAGTGACGCGTGACAAGGAGTTACGCGTGACAAGGAGTAACGCGTGACAAGGAGTAACGCGTAACACCGATGATCATGGTTCATATGGCGGCACTCACGAAATGCCACAGGTAAGCGAGCCAATTAGACTCTAGCGGCACCAATTACCGGCCGCTTCTCAGTCGATACGTTATTATTATATATATATTTTTCATGTCAGATTCACGTCCGGTTTATTTTGGGTCGTAAATTACTGATTTCTTATATATCTTGTGGGTCATGTTATTGATGTCGTTGTTATTATTGTTATTGATGTTTGTTGTTATTGTTATTGGTGTTTTTATTGTTATTGTTGTTATTATTATTATTGTTATTATTATTATTATTATTATTATTATTATTATTATTATTATTATTATTACTGTTATTGTTGTTATTAATTATTATTATTATTATTATTATTATTATTATTATTATTATTATTATTATCACTTCATAATATTCTCGTTCAGGTCTTGTCTCCGTGCTGTAATGAAGTCGTTTTCTGTATAACATATTAGCAATTGGCAGTTAAGAGACTCGTTTCACCCGTCTCGTTCCAGTTGTCTCGTCTCACCCATCTCGTTCCACCAGTTTCGTTCCAGCCGTCTCGTTCCAGTCGTCTCGTTTCACCCGTCTTGTTCCAGCCGTCTCACTTCACCCGTCTCGTTTCACCCGTCTCTTTCACCGTCTCGTTTTACCCGTCTCGTTTCACCCGTCTCTTTCAGCCGTCTCGTTCCAGCCGTCTCGTTTCACCCGTCTTGTTCCAGCCGTCTCACTTCACCCGTCTCTTTCACCGTCTCGTTTCACCCGTCTCTTTTTACCCGTCTCTTTCAGCCGTCTCGTTTCAACAGTTCAGAGTTTCAGGCTCGTTAACTGGCTTCAGTGTTTGTGACAGTAAAATATCAGACTTCAGAAAACTAAATACAGTTCTGAACTCATTGGCCTATTTCTGAGTATGAATGAATGTAATAATAATAATAATAATAATAATAATAATAATAATAATAATAATAATAATAATTAACGGTTTATTGAAAGGGCATGGCAGCCGGAAGGCTGAAAATATAGTTACATAATTGGGGAATGGGTCTCTTGATTTACAAATAATATACAAGTACAATATATATATATATATATATATATATATATATATATATATATATATATATATACTATATATATATATATATATGTATGTATGTATGTATGTATTAATGTATATATGGATGTATGAATGTATGTACAATATGTGTGTATGCATATATGTATGTATGTATGTATTTATGTATGTATATATGTATGTATGAATGTATGTATGTACTGTAAGTATGTATATATGTATGTATAGATAATGACTACAACATCACTACAAACAATAATAAAACTTACTCATATATACACTATGCAGTCTAAATGCTTAACTACCATTAACCACGTTGTTTGGGGTGAAGTGAGAAGTGAAGTAAGAGGTGAAGTGAGGGACCGTCCTGGGAACTCGCTAAGTGTTGACGTGTTGTTTGAGGCAAGTGAGGATATATTCTCCCCCCCTCTCCTCCCCCCCTCTCCTCCCCCCTCTCCTCCCCCTCCCTTCCCGTCTTCCCTCTCATCTTCCTCTTGTCCTTCTTCTGTCCTCCTCTTCCCCTCCCTCTCTCTTCCCTCTACACCCCCGTCTCTCTCCTCCTCCTCCTCCTATATCTCTCTCATCTCCTTCCGCCTCTCTTCCTTCCACCTTTACCGCGTCTCCTCTCCTCTCCCTCTCTCTCCTCCCTCTCTCCTCTCCCTCCTTCTTCAACCCTCTCGCCCTCCCACCTAGCCCTTCCCCTCCTCCCCTCCTCCCACCTCCCCTCCCTCCCCCTCACCCCCACCCTAGCCAGCTGTCTAAATCACCCCGAGTTGTTTCCATGTTTTCACCTAAGATATAAACTATCTCGGCGCTGACCTCAATCAGCTGACCTGACCTGAATAATTATGACCTAAATTAATGAGTGGTGCTTAGCCTAACCTAACCTAACCTAAACCTAACGTAACCACAACCACAATTATCCACCCCAACTACGCCCTGGTGATGGTGATAATGAAGGGAGAAGGCAGGTCTATAGCTCACACACACACACACACACACACACACACACACACACACACACACACACTACTTGGTCAAGGTAACATTTTCTAATATATTTTTCTATAATTGAATTTACCTGAATATTGACACGATTACCTGAGTTGATGTGATTTACTGTACTGCTTCGAGGAGTTGATGAGACGGTATTGATCTGTGTGTGTGTGTAATGGTGATGAATTACGACTTGTTTCTGTGCATTGGATACTTATTTCATTGGATTCTGAAGTACATTAGGCCAAGTGTATTATGTAATTCAGTAGTTATGTGTGCGTGTGAGAGAGAGATGCCACAGTACCAATGTTATAGTTGTAACCTTGAACATGAATACAATGTAAGAATAATTACATTGTTCCCTTTATAAAATAATCCTCACTACCAAAATACTCCCAAATCAACCATCATTACTATCAATAATTCACAAACAACAACAAACAAACAAACACCCAATCCCATAATAATGCCATAGAGGGGCGGGGCATGAGAGGACTGGCACTCACGTCATTGGGTGTTATCCTGTGACGTCATAGCCAATTACCTGCTGGCCTCACACCATCACAGCCACATCTGACAACGACGCAGAAAGTTTTGTTTGATCTTGTCTCAACCCTGTTTGTTGGTCGTACTGTCCCGTATCGAACGTGTAATTAAACTTATTTGAGTTGTACTTGTAGTCGTAAAAGTTTATTAGAGAGCTATTGAAGGAAATATGTAAGTGGAGGATTCTGAAAGTTTACTATGGTCAACATTCACGCATGGTAAATGATGTTAGAAAAAGACACCGAACAAACTGAAACACAAAAACAATAAAAACAAAATCTTTAAATAAAACACTACCTTAACTAATATCATTCACGTAGCATCAATTAAAACAACCAAAAAAACACAAATTTGATTCATATTTTACATTCTTGATTCACGAAGAAAATTAATCGTATGAAAGTTTGAGAAATTATCGTTTAACAATAGTGACCAAAACTGTATTTGTATCCACCTCATCAGGACTGGAGGGCGAAAAAAAATAAAATAAAAAATACAGATATAGACAAAATAAAGCAAATCAAGAGTGAGAAACGATATATATGTTGTGTTGTCAAGTTAGAGAAACAATTGAGACCCTGCAATTGTGTGTAAATGAGGCAGGAAGTCTGATCACCAACCTGGGAATTGGTCACATATGGCAGCAGGGTCATCTAATATCTTCCCAGGCGGTAGTACCTCCCTGTTTGATAGCTGCCTACTACCTACGAGTTAAAGAGTGAATGAGTGAGTGAAAGAGTGAGTGAGTGAGTGAAAGAGTGAGTGAATGAGTGAGTGAGTGACATTGAAGGGAAGGTCGCCTATACCCCCTTACAAGCATCTGCTCCTCTGGGAAATCACGGAGGAGTGGGGGGAAGGGGCGAGGGAGGGTGAGGAAGGAAGGGGGGAGGGGAGGGAGGAAGTAGGAGAGGAGGGGAGGAAAATCTGACTATATGAAGTAGAAGGGAAGAGAGGGAGAGATAATGAAGTAGGGTGGGAGAGGAGGAAGAGAGAGAGAGAGTTTGTTTGCTAATGTGTTTTTGTTTATGATTCTACTTGCTTTTTTATGTATTTTCCTCGTTATTGTGTGAGGGAGTGAGTGAGGGAGGGAGGGAGAGAGTGAGTGAGGGAGGGAAGGAGTGAGTGAGTGAGGGAGGGAAGGAGAGTGAGTGAGGGAGGGAGGGTGAGTGAGAGTGAGGAGGGGGGAGGGAGGGAGAGAGTGAGTGAGAGTGGGCAGGTGCCTTAAGAACTTGCTTGCGTGTGATACAGCCACCCCTCCCCCTCCTTCACTCACAATGAGGCGAAGGGCAATGTCACCTCCTCTCACTCACTCACCCACCTACCCACCCACACACCCACCCTAGCCGCCCACTTAGATGACTCAAGCAGCTGTGTCACGTATGAGCATTGACGGGTGTGTTTCCTCGCCAGACACACACACACACACACACACACACACACACACACACACACACACACACACACACACACACCCCAGACACTTACCTTCCCTAACACCATAACAAAATAAAACAGTTTACCTTAACCATATCCCATTTTCTATGACCAACGAAACTAAATAATATAAAAAATAAGAAAAACACAAATAAAACAGAAAATAACGAAATAAAATGGAAATAACAACAAATAAAACAATATATATATACAATAAATAAAAGTAATAAAACACAAAATAAGAAAAAAACCCAATTAATTTAGTCCCTCTTCCCGTTTTCTATGCAGTGGACGTGGTTGCCCTTGGACCCTGGGAGAGCATTTTTGTGCCGGCTAATTTATCCCGTAAGCGATGCAAATCAGGAGTAATCTGAAGTAATTTAGTTTGGGGATATCAATACTGTGTGGATGGTTGGCTGGCTGGATGGTTGGTGGGTCCTCTGCAGTCTCTACCACTTGGGGGGGTGTAGGGGGGTGTTTGTGGGCGTGTGTGGGGGGGTGTTTGTGGGCGTGTGTGGGGGGTGTTTGTGGGCGTGTGTGTGTGGGGGTGTTGTGTGTGTGTGGGGGGTGTTAGTGTGTGTGTGTGTGGGGGGTGTTAGTGTGTGTGTGTGTGTGTGTGTGTGTGTGTGTGTGTGTGTGTGTGTGTGTGTGTGTGTGTGTGTGTGTGTGTGTGTGTGTGTGTGTGTGTGTGGCGTTATCACAGATCCTACTGAAGGGAAGAAGTGGCCGCATTCAGGGAATTGCTTGACGAGCGGAAGAGAGGAACTGAGGAGAGAGAGAGGGAGGAACTAGGGGAGAGAGAGAGAGAGGAACTAGGGAGAGAGAGAGGGGGAGGAACTAGGGAGAGAGAGAGAGGGGGGAGGAACTAGGGAGAGGGAGGAACTAGGGAGAGAGAGGGACTAGAAAGAGGGGGGAAGGAGGGAGAGGATGGGGAGGAACTAGGGAGAGAGAGAGAAATGGAGAGGGAAGGACAGTGGAGAAAGATAGAGATGGATGGAGGGGGAGGAGGGAGGAAAGTGGGTGTAGAGTGAGGGAGAGAGTGGGAGGGAAGAAGAGTGGGTGTAGAGGAGGAGGGAGAGTGATTGGAGGGAGGGAAAGAGAGTGTAGAGTGAGGGAGAGTGGGAGGGAAGAAGAGTGGGTGTAGAGGAGGAGGGAGGGGTGGGGAGGGAGAAGTGGGTGTAGAGTGGGGAGAGAGAGTGGGAGGGAGAAAGAGTGGGTGTAGAGGAGGAGGGAGAGTGAGTGGAGATGAAAGATGAAGAGAGGGGGAAAGTAAAGTAATTGGATGGAAAGAGGGAGAAAAAGAAGTAGATATGAGAAATGATGAAAGAGAAGGGTATAGGGAGAGAGAGAGAGGGAGAGAGAGGAGAGAGTTACAACCTGAGTGAAATACAATATATTAGTTTAGGGAATATGTATGTATGTATTATGTCTGTGTGTGTGTATGTCTGTGTGTGTGTGTACAGGTGACCTCCCGGAAGCCGTCACCTGAGCACCTTCTCTTAATTACACCATCACCTAACAGGGTCGTCTGCTCCAGCCTCATATTTTCCATTAAAATATTAATATCATGTTAACGCTGCTAGTTTTTTTAGTGTGTTAATGAGCATGTTTGGTACGCACATACATACATACATACATACATACATACATGACCTCGCTACACTATGAATGAATTTACTCAATTATATACAAGATCATTTAACACACAGTCAGTCTCTCTCTCTCTCAGTGCAGGAAGAAAAATTATCCTACTGGTGAATGAAAGTTTATATATATATATATATATATATATATATATATATATATATATATATATATATATATATATATATATATATATATATATATACATTTGTAGTGATCAACGCAGAATGTGTCTTATCTGTTTATTATCTGTAGTGATGATGATTTACCTGACTGTAACTCGCTGTAGTGATGTTAGTCTTGATGTTTATTGAGCGTTTATAGGTCTGGCAGGGGGGGAGGGGTGAGAGGCTGTGTTGTGTAGTGGAAGGAGGAAGGTGTGGGGGTGGGAATTGAGGAAGGAGAAATAGATGGAGGAGGAAAAGAAGAGGGGGCTAGGAAAGAAAGGGTTTATTTGATTGACAAACCTTCATTCTAACTTCTTTCCTTATATCACAACAACAACTATCCACCACCACCACCACCATAACACTATCCCCTACCTCAACCACAACTACTAGCCTATCCACAAACAAACATCTATGGTATTCGGGGATCGTAATATGTGACCGTCCTCCCTCCCTCCTCCCTCCTCCTCCCTCCTCCCTCCCTCACTGCGCTTTGGGGAGAGAGAGAGGAGGGGCAGGGAGGGAGGGGTTTATGACGTCATGGAACAGGCGTGACGCATGTGTCGTTTCCTGACGCTACATACGTGACAGAGAAAACGTCACACGACACTTGACACACACACACATGACACTTGACACACACACACACATGACACTTGACACACACACACACATGACACTTGACACACACACACACACATGACACTTGACACACACATGACACTTGACACACACACACACACACACACACATGACACCTGGCACACACATGACATGATACACATACATGACACTTGACACACACACATGACACTTGCACACACACATGACACTTGACACACATACGTACTGGTACACACATGACACCTGCTCCAGTAACGGTATGACTGTGGGAGGAAGGGGCACTTGACACCAGGTGATGTAAGTGACACATACAGGTAACACATACTGGGCACAACAGATGTTTGGGTCTAGTATGAGAGTGGCCAGCGTGCCTGTGTCTAGTATGAGGTGTGGCGTGCCTGTGTCTAGTATGAGGTGGCCAGCGTGCCTGTGTCTAGTATGAGGTGGCCAGCGTGCTTGTGTCTAGTATGGTGGCCAGCGTGCCTGTGTCTAGTATAGGGGGTGTAGCGTGCCTGTGTCTAGTATAGAGGTGGCCAGCGTGCCTGTGTCTAGTATGTGGTGGCCAGCGTGCCTGTGTCTAGTATGGGGTGGGCGTGCCTGTGTCTAGTATGAGGTGGCCAGCGTGCCTATGTCTAGTATGGGGTGGCCAGCGTGCCTGTGTCTAGTATGGTGCTAGTATGAGGTGCTAGTATGAGGGCGCTAGTATGAGGTGCAGGTGTGCTGGCTGTGCTCACCTCATACTGCCAGTGACCCTTCCTACACAACTCTGCAGCGGCTGTTAGTACGTGTGTACCTCTTCTTCTCAGGTCACCTTTGAAGTCAGCCCTCAACCTTCTAAACAGCCTTTAACCCGGACATTAATATTAAAAGTTCTTTCCGTGTTGCCTATAAAGTTAAATGAAAGTCTTAGAAAGTATAGCTACTTTTGGGGGGGTATTTTGTATGTTTTTGTTTTGGTTATAAGAAAGTTTAATTGTTTGGGAGTATGACTTGAGGTTTAGTGACGTTGTTGTGGCTGTTAGAGAGAGAGATTACGACAGGTCCCAGGTGAGACGGACAGACAGACAGATATTACGACAGGTTCCAGGTGAGAGAGAGACAGACAGAGACAGATATTACGACAGGTTCCAGGTGAGGAAATATACAGATAGACAGACAGACAGACATTATGGGGGTTCCAGGCAAGAGAGAGAGAGAGACAGACAGACAGACAGACAGACAGACAGACAGACATTAAGGGGTTCCAGGCAAGAGAGAGAGAGAGACAGACAGACATTATGAGAGGTTCAGCAAGAGAGAGAGAGAGACAGACAGACATTATGAGAGGTTCCAGGCAAGAGAGAGAGACAGACAGACAGACAGACAGACAAACATTACGACAGGTCCCAGGTGAGGAAAAGAGACAGACAGACAGACAGACATTACGACAGGTCCCAGGTGAGTGAGAGAGACGTCACCTGTGTTATCGTGACCCGTGACAGTGACTCCCCCCGTCAGGTAATGTAATTAAGGTATTGGTGGGCGGTGTTATTCCTCCCAGGTGGGGCGTGGTGATCCTGCAGATGGATAAAGTGGGGGCGTATTGTAGTCCTGAGTGTTGTATTGTGGCGTAGTGTGGTCCTAGAATGTGATTGTGTCGTTGTATTGTGGCGTACTGTAGTCCTGGGTTTGTATTGTGGCGTGTGTGGTCAGTATTGTGCGTATTGTAGTCCTGGGTGTTGTATTGTGGCGTATTGTCGGTGTTGTATTGTATGCATTGTGGTTCTGGGTGTTGTATTGTGGCGTATTGTAGTCCTGGGTGTTGTATTGTGGCGTATTGTAGTCCTGGGTGTTGTATTGTGGCGTATTGTAGTCCTGGTGTTGTATTGTGGCGTACTGTAGTCCTGGGTGTTGTATTGTGCGTATTGTGGTCCTGGGTGTTGTATTGTGGCGTATTGTGGTCCTAGAGTGTTGTATTGTGGCGTATTGTAGTCCTGGGTGTTGTATTGTGGCGTATTGTAGTCCTGGTGTTGTATTGTGGCGTACTGTAGTCCTGGGTGTTGTATTGTGGCGTATTGTGGTTCTGGGTGTTGTATTGTGGCGTATTGTAGTCCTGGGTGTTGTATTGTGGCGTATTGTAGTCCTGGGTGTTGTATTGTGGCGTATTGTGGTCCTGGGTTGTATTGTGGCGTATTGTAGTCCTGGGTGTTGTATTGTGGCGTAGTGTAGTCCTGTGTTGTATTGTGTGTGTGGTCCTAGAATGTTGTATTGTGGCGTACTGTAGTCCTGGTGTTGTATTGTAGGTATTGTAGTCCTGGGTGTTGTATTGTGGCGTAGTGTAGTCCTGGGTGTTGTATTGTGGCGTAGTGTGGTCCTAGAATGTTGTATTGTGGTATTGTAGTCCTGGTGTTGTTTGTGGTATTAGTCCTGGTGTTGTATTGTGGCGTAGTGTGGTCCTAGAATGTTGTATTGTGGCTATTGTAGTCCTGGGTGTTGTATTGTGGCGTATTGTAGTCCTGGGTGTTGTATTGTGGCGTATTGTGGTCCTAGAGTGTTGTATTGTGGCGTATTGTAGTCCTGGGTGTTGTATTGTGGCGTATTGTAGTCCTGGTGTTGTATTGTGGTGTATTGTGTCCTAGATGTTGTATTGTGTATTGTAGTCCTGGGTGTTGTATTGTGGCGTATTGTGGTCCTAGATGTTGTATTGTGGCGTATTGTAGTCCTGGGTGTTGTATTGTGGCGTATATTGTAGTCCTGGGTGTTGTATTGTGGCGTATTGTAGTCCTGGGTGGTATTGTGGCGTATTGTACGGTGTTGTATTGTGGCGTATTGTGGTCCTGGTGTTGTATTGTGGAGTAATGGGTGTTGTATTGTTGTATTGTGTCCTGGGTGTTGTATTGTATGCATTGTAGTCCTAGGTATTGTGGCGTATTGCAGTCCTGGGTGTTGTATTGTGTGGGTTGGTGTGTGTCTGGTATGTTTTGTTGTATTGTGTGTTGTATTTGTTGTATCGTGGCCCGTATTGTATTTTGCTGGGCTTTGTTTGGGTGTATTTATGGCCCTGGGTATTGTATTTGTTTATCGGCCCTGGGTATTGTATTAAGGTCCTGAGGATTGTATTATGGAAGAGAGGAAAGGAGAGATAGGGAAGAGGAGGAACTTGAAGGAAATGGAAAGTGAGAGGCAGGGATCATCGGGAAAAGGAGAGAGGGATGTGAGAGGGAGAGGGAAGGAGAGGAAGGAGAAAACTTATGAAAGAGAGAGGGAGAGCAAGAGGGTGAATGGTGAGAGGGAAGGGGAAAGAATGGAGGAGAGAATGAGAATGTTAGGAGAGAGAAGCGAAGAAAGGATAGAGAGATAGAGAGAGAGAGAGGGGGAAGAACGAGAGACGGAAGAGGAAGAAAACACGACGGACAAGACAGACGGAGGTAATAGTAAACGTGATGCTGTGAACAGGTGAACGTACCCCACTAATTAAGGCGTCAACACCAAAAAACACACACGTGGAGAGACAAGACCCAACACAAAGGAAATAACGTGGGAGTTTCACCCTTACGGAACATGTGGTTTAGCACTGTTTTCCCCCTCTCGTTCAGTCGCGGGTAGGTGTAATTAGTGTGGCATCGTTTCTCCTTGTGTCGTGTAAGTGAAAAGGTTGGTTTAATATTTCTATTTTTGGTAACGTTAACTATAAACTTGTTTTAGTGTAAAGATTATATTTTGAGAGTGGTATGTGTGTGTGTGTGTGTGTGTGTGTGTGTGTACGAGCTATATGTATGTTCCTTTATGTGTAATAGTGTATGCATAAAAAAAATACTATCATGTATTACGTATAAAAAATTTAAATTACATTACAATACAGGTACAGTCAACAACTGCTTAATACACTACTGTAAGTCATTAAAAATAAAACTGAAAAATATTATACATTCTTTCACCACCAAGCGCCTTATCACGACAAATAGACAAAAACAACTCATTCATAACGCACAATAATCCCTCATTGGCAACCTCTCCCTCATTCATTTGTTTATGTTTGTGTGATCAGCTGACTCGTCTCCTGGGAATCAGCTGACATTTACGCGGGAACTAAAACGTAAATAAGAAACCTGGAGTCATTCTTAGCCAGTGTATTGTGGAGGGAGAGAAGCGAAGGAGGAAGAGAGAGGGAGGTGGAAGGCGAGAGAGGAGAGGGAGGATGGACTCTCTCTCTCTCTCTCTCTCTCTCTCATCTTGTCACCGCGCCAGGTAACTGTTAAAGAGAGGGATATAACCAGGGTGACTGTGATCAATGAGTGTGTCGGATACCTAATGGTCGGCCCTGACCACAGCTGACTCCAGACTTGGCGAGGTTAACTCAGGGCATGACAGGGCTGACCAGAACTAACCCTTCAGTACGATGGTTTAACCCCTTTCAGTTCGATGACCTTTGTGACTTGGCATGACCTC
Source organism: Homarus americanus (assembly GCF_018991925.1). NCBI lineage: Eukaryota > Metazoa > Arthropoda > Malacostraca > Decapoda > Nephropidae > Homarus > Homarus americanus. The sequence goes on along the minus strand of NW_024732415.1, from coordinate 855,350 downwards.
CCTGACCTAGCATGACCTCTGTGACCCATCATGACCTCCCTGGCCTATCATGATCTCTGTGACCTCGCATGACCTCAGTAACCGGTAGAAAGAGGTCACAAAATATCGTATAACCAAAGCTGTAGGTTATATGATAAAATTTCCCAAATTAAAGATGGCTGCCACTGCCTCCTCCCAGCTGCTCACATTTTGGGTTAATTTGATATTTTTTCCCGCACACACCTGAGATACTGACCCAGGTGTGTGATGATGATGATGATGGTAAGCTTTATAATAATGATAATGTTAATAATAATAACAATAACAAATAATGATGATGATAATATATATAATAATAAATTAGGAAATACTCAAATGTATGTATGTATGTATGTATGTATGTATGTATGTATGTATGTATGTGTATGAATTTATATACAACTCACAAAGTATTACTGAATTTTTGCTATAAACGCGAAATATCCCAGTATATGTATCGGTTATGTATATATGTATATAAATGTTTATGTATACGTATGAATATATGTATATGTATGGACGTCTATGTCAATATTGAATTCTAAGGATTTGTTTATTTATTTATATATTTATTTATTCATTTTATCAATTTCTTTACACCTTTCTTCACACAGTAGGAGGGGAGGGAGGAAGAGAGAGAGAGGAAGGTAGGGGACGTGGAGAGGAAAGAGGAGGGAGGAGAGGAGAGGAGAGGGTCATATGAGATGAAAGAGGGGCGTGGGGGGAGGAGAGAGAGAGAAGGTGGAGGACGTAGGAAGGAGACGGGGAGAGAAGGGAGGAGAGGGACGTGGGAGATGAGAGAAGGAGAGTAGGGAGAGGGAGGAGACAGGGAGAGTAGTAGGAGAGGGAAGAGAGAGGGGTGCAGGCAACTAGGTAAGGAGGGGAGTAGAGTGTGTTGGGTCAATATTTGGGCGACAGAGGGGGCTTTAAGGGCCCTTGGTAGGTATAATAGTGGGGCCTGATGGGACGGGGACAGGTCAAATGGGCCCCAGTCCTAATAGACCCCAAAATAAACCTAACTAAATCAAGTCAAACTTAACCTAACCTAACTAAAGCCTAACCTAACCTAACTAAGACCAACCTAATCAAACCCAACCCAACCTAACCTAACAAGACCCAACCTAACTAAAGCCTAACCTAACTAAACCCAACCTAACCTAACCTAACTAAGACCCAACCAAACTAAAGCCTAACCTAACTAAAGCCCAACCTAACCTAACTCAACTAGACCCAACCAAACTAAAGCCTAAACTAATTAAACCTAACTTAACCTCACCAACCGTGGACAAAAATATAAATGGAATCCCACATTGTATTATATAGTACATATCCGTGTATGTGTGTTTATCTGTGTGTGTGTTTGTCTGCCTCTGTGTGACTGCTTGTGTGTGTGTGTGTGTGTGTGTGTGTTGTATGTTGTTTCGCTTTAATATGTATGGTGGAGCTGATCTATTTAACTGTTCTATGGTTGTGTTTTAAAAAAGGTATGTGTGTGTGTGTGTGTGTGTGTGTGTGTGTGTGTGTGTGTGTGTGTGTGTGTGTCGGAGGGGAGGAAAGAAAATTGAGGTTCCATCGACTCTATAACTCATACGGTAAATCGATTGGGTCATGTTGGTGTCGAAGAAGTGGAAGGTGAGGGAGGGGAGGAGAGGGGAGGAGGAGAGAGAGGGGAGGGAAGGAGGGAGAGGGGGAGGGGAAGGAGGAGAGAGAGGGGAGGGATGGAGAGAGGGAGGGAGAGGGATTATTGATTGCAGTGAAGTGTGTTGTAAGTTGTTGTAAAGTGTAAGTAAATTGTGAGGGTTGTACTTTACTGTTATTTTATGTAGTAATAGTGGTAGTAGTGGTAGTAGTAGTAGTGGTAGTAGTAGTAGTAGTTGGCAATCTTTTCTCTGTATCTGGCTACACACAACAGGTGGTTCACTGCTCCACCTGACTACACGCAACAGGTGGTTCACTGCTCCACCTGGCTACACACAACAGGTGGTTCACTGCTCCACCTGGCTACACACAACAGGTGGTTCACTGCTCCACCTGACTACACGCAACAGGTGGTTCACTGCTCCACCTGGCTACACACAACAGGTGGTTCACTGCTCCACCTGGCTACACACAACAGGTGGTTCACTGCTCCACCTGGCTACACACAACAGGTGGTTCGATATATAAGAGAATAATTAAAGATTCCACTCAAGATGGCGCCCTTACAGGACTGTTTTCATACAAGAAATACATCACTGTATCCGTCGGTTCATGCAATACAGGAATACATTAAATTATCCCACGAAAATACAGTAAAACTCGCACTACAGTAGATGGTTTAATTTACTGTATTACCTCAAGAGTACATTACAGGATTTCACAAAGAATCTCGTATAAAAAAAATGCAATACTGTAATTCATTTAATACTGAGCAGATGGTTGAAACTGTATCCTCTGTCAATTGCTTGTATTTTACTGTATTAACAAATCAGTAATACAACACTACAAAATAATACAAAAGTTGAATATTACTGTAACCTTTTTTTTCTATTATTTTTCACTACAGCAAAATATACACCGTAATCATACACTCAGAATACACCGAGAATACAATACACGTATCACAGGTAATACAGTAGTTCAAGGTGTGTGGAGGTTCAATTAGTCAGGTACGATTTTGGGGTTAGGTTAGGTTCATTATGGGTTCAAGGTGTTCGGTTTAATTTTAGGTTTAAGGTGTTGGATTAAATTTTGGGTTCATGGTGTCAGGTTCAAAGTGTCAGGTGTCAGGTTCAAAGTGCCAGGTTCACTGTAGGTCACTGAGGCACCTTAGCACTCTACCTCCTCGGGGCAATTATTTAACAGGTGTAGGAAGCTGGGGGTTACCCTTCCTCACTCACCTGCCTTAAGAGATAGCTCTCTGTCTGTCTTCTCTTCTCTGTGCGTGTGTGTGTCTTTCTCTCTCCTCTCAACGTCACTATCTCTCATCGTCTTAAAAAATCATCAGAAACAGATTTAATTCCCATTATCTCTCAGTGTTTCCAACATCCAGTATTATCTCTAGTGATTATTTCCTTCTTGGGGGTAAACCACTATCCAGGTAATTAATCTCTATCCAGGTGTGTGATGGCTGGTCTCATAGTCTCCACATTATCTCCCAATATTCTCTCATTTCCCTAGAGTAATTGATATTCATTCCTACTCCTCACAATATTTCCCTAGAGATTATATATGGAAATTTTTCTTGAGGTTTGTTTACAGTGTAGGGAGATAGTGTATACATATATATAACGGTGTATATAAGATTATAACACTATATTAAATTATATTAGCATCGTAATGTATTTTAAGTCACAAGAACTCTTTTTCACTATGTTGTATTTCCTTAATATCAACACACATTTTTGTGTGTGTGTGTGTGTGTGTGTGTGTGTGTGTGTGTGTGTGTGTGTGTGTGTGTGTGTGTGTGTATAAAGGGGTTTTCAACAGCACATACCTCGCCTTTATAGAGCCAATGGAGTCATTTAATTCACAATGATTGAATTCTCTTCCCACCCACACACACACACACACACACACACACACACACACACACACACACACACACACACGCTTATTTTCCTCTTACGTGTGCGTGTGAGTGAATGTGTGTGTGTGTGTGTGAGTTTAGAGAGATTCCACACTACACACTTCGCTTCTATTTAATTCACAGTGTCTCCCCTCCTCTCCACACACTCTTATTTTCTTCTTTCGTGAGTGCGTGTGTGAGTGAGAGAGAGTGTGTGTATATTAAAAGTTTTCCACACGACACACTTACAGCATCAATGGTATTTAATTCACAATGAGTGCCTCCTCTCCACACACTCTTATTACTCTCATGGGTGCGTGTGTGTTATGGAGTGTGTGAGAGGTAGACAGAACGCACTTAGAACACGCAAAGTTATTATTCTCTTGGGTGCGTGTGTGTTATGGAGTGTGTGAGAGGTAGACAGAACGCACTTAGAACACACTTAGTTATTATTCTTATGGGTGCGTGTGTGTTATGGAGTGTGTGAGAGGTAGACAGAACGCACTTAGAACACACTTAGTTATTACTCTCATGGGTACGTGTGTGTTAGGGAGTGTGTGAGAGGTAGACAGAACGCACTTAGAACACACTTAGTTATTACTCTCATGGGTACGTGTGTGTTAGGGAGTGTGTGAGAGGTAGACAGAACGCACTTAGAACACACTTAGTTGAACGCACGGCAGAAGCACGGAGATGAGGTGGTAAGAGGCGCGCGGGCGTTGCGTGTGTGTGTGTGTATGTGTGTGTGTGTGTGGCCAGCGTGCCGGTAGGAGCCAGACTGAAGCTGTGTGGCCCTCGCTGGCTGGCTCTTTGATGCCTGCCCCCCCAGGACAACATCCTGTAGGACATACCGTGGAGAGAGAGAGAGAGAGAGAGCACTAGATTTACAAGAGTGAGAGAGAGAGAGTGAAGTACAGGAATGAGAGAGAAAGAGTTAACTAAATATACAGGAATGAGAGAGAGAGAGAGAGAGTAGACGATAATTCCATGATAATTTACGAGTGAATAATTACACTTCTTAAATAATTCAAGTCAACAATTATTATTAAAGTTAGTAATAAAACCCTTTTAATACATGTGGTATGGTAAGGTATCTGATTACATTGTGAAGGTGGACTTAACAGGTGGACAGTATTAGTGCTAATACAGGTATGAGGGTAAGAGGAGTGATCGCCAGGCTTTGTTGAACGGTGGTGCTGGCGTTAGATGGTGAGGAGGGAGATGTGTAGGGGGGAGGTAAGGGTGTGTGTGTGGCGAGGTGAAGAGTGTGTGGGTGTGTGTGTAGAGGTGAAGGGTGTGTGGGTGTGTGGAGAGGTGAAGGGTGTGTGTGTGGAGAGGTGAAGGGTGTGTGGGTGGAGAGGTGAAGAGTGTGTGGGTGTGTGTGTAGAGGTGAAGGGTGTGTGGGTGTGTGGAGAGGTGAAGGGTGTGTGTGTGTGGGTGTGTGAAGAGGTGAAGGGTGTGTGTGTGTGTGTAGGGGGGGGTATGGAGAAGAGGCGAGAGTGTATGTATGGATGTGTGTCAGTGTGTGAGAGAAAGACACACACACACACACACACACACACACCTGTTGCTTGGTTGAGCCTCGGATCTTGAAAATACGCTATTAAAGATCCCCTGAGTAATTGTCACCTTAATGTGCTTCTGTTGTTGAGGGGAGGCATTTCTCTCTCTCTCTCTCTCTCTCTCTCAAGAAACTGTCGTCAAATCTTCCTGTAACAAACTAAGACAAGATTAGATTAAAATTTTGCCTTATTTGGGTGGTCCAGCCAGATCTTAGCACTGAGGCTGAGAGAGAGAAAAAGAGAGGAACAGAGAGAGTTGAGAGAAAGAGAGAGAGAGAGAGAGAGAAAGAGAAAGAGGTGTAGTGTTTCCTTTGACACGGTCGCGGACAATTTTACTCAGGGAACACATCAACTGATGGCTTCGTAATTCCCTCTTTTATCTCTCTTTCTCTTGTTTTTGCGATATTTATTTGTTTTACGATATCTGCATTTTATCACATTTTTACAATACTTATTTTTTTTACTATACTATATGTCTCTGCAGTATGTTTTTTATAATTATTATTTTTTACTGTTTTTGCGATATCTGTTTTGTTACAATGTCGGTTTTTTACTGAATAAATATCTACATCAATTCCTTGTCTGTGATTGGGCTAATTAGACCTAATTGTTTGAGTGTATCAACCACTAGACATTCACATTAATTCAACGAAAACATAAACAGTGTAGATGTATAACTAAACTAAAAACAAATTTAATTATCTTATTTTCTCATTAAATATTAGAATAAAAAGGGAGGTTCTAACTTTAAAAAAAATTTAAATGAAACCTTACGAGAATATATAAGTATCCCCTACCGGATATCTTAAACCATTTTCTGTGGATAAACTTACATGGGGATACTATTATTTAACTATACTTTACTTCCTTGTATTACTTAACTTGACACTACTTTACGTTTCTCTAATTTATACGTTTTGTCAGTAATCGTCTGCTACTTTAAACTGTACTATCATTTTCACCATCTTACAGCAGTTTACTATCAATGTCTGTGTGATGTCTTATACTAGTGTAGTGTGTATGGTGAGTGTAGTGCATTATTGGGAGTGTATAATGATGGTAGAGAGGGATGACTGTGTATGGTAAGATGTGTAGTGTATTGTGAGAGGTGTAGTACCGTATGGTGAAGGTGTGTACTGTACTTTAGTGGGATGTAGAGAGGTGTATGACAGTGTGGTTGTCTTTGTTGTTGGAAGTGTATAGTGAATAAGTCAAGGAGATATTAACTCCATTCATCCCATCTCAGTTTTTGTCTTCCCTTAGCCCTCATACCCTCCTCACTTCTACACTGAATAATATACCATCGTCAACGTTGAATAAATAATGTATAAATAAAAACCCTCGTTCTGAAAATAAGATCAGTGTATTACCATAATGATGCTACAATGATGAGAGATTTATTTACAAAGATGACATTACAAATTACAGTAATTCAGGAGGCCTCAAACATAGACTCCCACGACAGTCTGAGTACATCATATGGACTCAAACCAACATGGGAGGAGAATTACCAAGTACAGTAGAAAAATAAACAAATAATAAAAAACTGACCATAGAATAACTTGACCTTGAGTATTGAACAATGATACAGTACAGTATATACCACTCACACACACACGCACACACAGACAGACACACACACACACACGCACGAAGCATCATCAAACTACGTACTAACTGTCGAACTAATCTCTGAAATGCTACAGTCACCAAACCTTCAAGTAAACCAAATGCAATCTTAATACCTAACTCTAACCTGATACCATTACTGCTGAAAAGGTCACCAATCATATTCTTACATACTTAAATAGGATACAGTGTATATATTTATGTGAATACAGTACATTAATTTGCCTTAAAACAAACACATGTGATAGTTCAGAATTAAAACAATGAATGATTACAGGACAGTACAAATATTTCAGAATTTTCTTTTGTACACAGAATCTAAATACAGAAGATTTATTTCCCAAGATAAATCCCAATGAAACGTTTTAACAGATTTTTTTTTTACGTGATCCATTCATAAGAAACATCTGTTACTCTCACCTCAGACCTTTAACAAATTGCAGAAAACCATTGAAAACTAATTACAATCTTACAGAAAATAAGTAACAATATTATGATTTATGGCATTTTATTCCAGCTAATAATTGTAATTCTAATTTTTGGACAGTTGCTGTAATACCAATGTTCAGAAAGTCACAATATAGTATAATATTATCTTGCTTACATATCTCTCAAACACCTCAGAGGACCATCGGCTTGTCTATCTCTCGTCGTCTTCAGTAATTTGGGTATTCATTCCTCGTCTCCGTAAAGAAGGTTCTGTACGATGTTATACCAAGAGTCTAATTATCGTCTTTAATGTCCTATTTAACTCACACTTTGGCTTCCCTTATAAACCCTCAGAACAGTCAAAGTCATAGGAACTCGTATAAATCACTCTAATGCTCGTTTCTTTCACTGATATAGTAATTCGTTGTTTGTTTTATCAATACATTCCAACCACCATTTTTATCTTTAATTTGTGAAATATTATCCATTTTAACAATTGTAAACATAGGAACAGTCACAAACAAAAGTCCTGTCTCCTCTAGTTCCTTCATGAACCATGGGATTCACTCTCATGAACCCGAAGCAGTAGACTGATGCAGTATTTTGTCCATAAATGCTTAGGGTTCACGAGTCTGAATCTCAGGGTTCATGAAGCAATAGAAGAGGAGACAGGTCTTTTATTGTCAACTGTACGTACACTTAAGACCATCCTGCACATATCAACAGCATCTAACACACAATTTGGCAGTAAAAAAAAATACACAGGATAACATTCAAGGGTATACACAGTTCTTTAATTAATTTACACATAACATCATTTAAACCCAATCAGCAGTATATACCCAAGACACTGGCCTGAGGCAAAGCTTTAAGTGTGACGCTGTATATTGATGGCATACACCACAGAGCAGTACCATAAATACCCACACTAGAGTAGAATATCTGGCTCCAAAATCAGATATATTACTACAACTAATAATAATAAATAACAATAATAATGTGTTGTACCTTATCACATGTGTTACTTTGGTTGTGTGAAGTAACAGGAATAAACCAGTTAGATATACAGTACAGTTAAGGCAGTTTGAGGAACACATAATAACCAGTCAAGGAAAATTCTGTGTTTGGTCTTAATTTTGTCTATAAAGGGAAGGAAAAACTGGAGAAATAAAAAATACAAAAGTTTTTCATATTCCGAGCTAGACTTCTTCACCAATAACAACAGTTTGCGCAGTACTATCCGCCGGCAACCCGTCGCTCAACCTCTCATGCATGGGGCCAGCTCTGGGCTAAAATAAAATCATCTTGTGTTGACCGAATAAACTATGAAAAGTGGCGTCCCCATAGTGAAGGGTTTAAGATCTGTGACTAATGACATATTTCAGTAACACATTGAAATAATCTTCAATAAATGTAATCCATCTGGAAGGTTTTGTTTATCAATGGCGGATATAATTACAATATTCAGACGCTAACAGTGAATTAGGGAGAAAATAAACTTATTATTAAACGGAGAAAAAACAAGACTGTCTCAGAATCTGTTGACATTCAGTTCCAAAGCATGATTGTAACCTATCAGTTTTTATCATTATTATATAAAAAAAACTCCTAGAACAAAGACTATAGAAATATATGGGCAGTTCTGGGATTAAGCCTCAATAAGGAATAACAAAGACATGTACTAAACTTACACACACCGTACCTTTATAAAATAGATATTGCTCGAGATACAAAATATATGAGGTACAATTTGGATTTGTCTTGTGGTGTCTAATAATATTTGGTCACGTGTTTAAACTATTAATGACCGCCCGGGTTTATCGTAACCTCGTAAACCCGGCTTATACATCGACTTTTTTATCCTATTTGTGTGATAATAATAATAATAAACCAGTATGATAAATTGACTTATTAACCCACTTGTGTGATAATAAATGCTATGAGAATACACATTGGCCATACTAAAGACAAACTCCAAACGCTACTAACGTTCACATCATAGAGTTGACAACAACTTAACGTTTACTAGGGTCTACGTGCTACCTAACTACATCACAATCTTGAATACAAAATAAGAGCATGCAAGAGTTGAAGCTATTTTTCTTTATCAACTCAGTTTACATATTGTTTCTTTGGTTACAAAAAAAATTAAAACTAGTATTACAAATATCCCAGGTGAACGAACACACAAACACACACACACACACACAACCACGGCCAGAGTACACTAAAGTACATAATTAAAATACTGTATTGTTCTCTTGTGTGGGAGGAAGTTCAACAAAATCACTCGCCCTTCATATTTACTACAATTACTGTTTTCGCTTCAGTCTACGTTCATTCTTACACTCAAAATAAATCTAATTCCATAAAAAACGAAGCCGTAACAACCAATCCGAAGGCCTGATCCTTTAGCGACAATCTTCTGGGCTTTATTGAGGATAGAATATGTTTAGGATTATCAGTAACTATGATAATTTTAGTATAATTCTGATAATCAATTCACTTGCAATACTTATATATTATTTAATAATTTTCACCGGGTAAATTTTTGTACACGGTAGGCTGGCTAAGGACCTATATAATTGTGTACTGTATTATTGTTCATGTGCAGGCGGTAAAAATCATAAGAGTCATGGGAATTGTCTGGGCAGGATCGCTAGGGTCGTGGAATCGTCTCTAAAGGGTTAAATTTACATAATAAATCTGTTATTTAATATTTTTTCTCTTGTAAACCAACACAAAAATTTACTTAAATATTACTGGCACACACACACACACACACACACACACACACACACACACACACTAGTAAACTACAATAATACATAAAACTTAAAACAGGAGTATTATTAAAAAAGTTTGCACTGACTTTCTCACTTCTTCAGTAACTTTTTGAAACACACAAATGACAGAGAAAATAGTGTGTACAAGATGGTTTATGTTAGGAATAATTACCACGAACAGAGCTGCAAACACGTAAAATTTTCAAGTGACAAAAACTAAAATAACCTAACCTAACCTAATTAATCTTGTCGAGGATTATTAAGTTAAATTGGATTGTCTGGGTCATCCACTTCAGCAAAAAAAAAAAGATTAGTTATCGGTTTAACAGTCGCATTCGTGATATTTTTCAACATGTAGGCCATTTTGCACACACACACACACACTGGACATGTTCGAGCACCTCACATCAGCTGACTGCTACTCCCTAACACCGAACCTCAATCACAAACTGAACCTGTTAATGACTGCTTTAGCAAATACAGAAAAAACGTCGGCAGCAAATCAATACAGTACGTACATGTTTTTCACCTGTTCTTTCCGAGATTAAAATACAAAAACTTAAGCTTGATCTGCTGGGTGATGGTTGTGACCTTGAGCTTAAAGCTGATTGGTCAATATTATTAAGCTTCATCTGACAGCTGCTTGTTAAGTTGGTCAATAATATCAGCTTCATGTTATAGCTGTCTGGACAATACCTACAGCCTCAAGTGACACACGGCTGTTCTATATCACTCACTTCACTCATCCGTAGATCAATAACATACAGTACCTTAGTCATCAACCTCACCTGACCAAACTTTAAACCAAAATGGTCCGCTCCGGTTACGCGACATGACTGGTGATTGGTCAGCTTTGTGTATTTGACCCTGATTACAGTACAAGGCATCTCCTATAGGTCAGCCGTTTAACTGGATCAAAATGCCCCCAAACGACTCAAGCAGCCATTAACGATGTCATTATCACAATAACTATCACTCCTGAAAGACTATAAAATTCTACTAAAAATTATTTCTAGTCAAGATATTTTATCAAACTTGACAATTACATATTTTATATTTTCTTAGTTGCCTAAAATAGACTTGATTTTTTTTTATCTATTCCATGTACTGTATATTTACATGAATTAATCTCTTATTTACATTATTGAAAACATAACAATTAACATCGCTCATTGTCGGACGATACGGAAAGACGAAACCACTTGAAGACTCTAAAACTGAACAAATTATTTCATACAATAATCTACTCTTTTTCTGCCGGTACAGTACAGTAATTTACACAAAACTGTAAATGTCGAACTATCACTTCCAACAATAACGTAAAAAAAAATAAGTAATGATGCTATCAACTGTTAAAAAATACAAAATTAACAAAATACTGTAATGCAAAATGTAAATAATAAATAAACCCATTCACTCTATTAATTATTTATATATTAAGTTACTGTAAAATTAGGCCAAATTCTTGAAGCGGGCGGGTCACACCGATGGCAGGCGGCCATTGATAGCAGCCATCACCACTTTATGAAATCTGTTGCGTCGTCGTTTTGGTCGATGACGGGATCTGTACCAGTAGCACACAAGCAGGATGACCATCAACACAGAGAGGACGGCAAATGCTGGAATCCTCTCGGTGGAGTAAGGGAGAGTTCCTAGCATGCCACCTGTACAAAAAAAAAAAAGAACAATTAATAATCGGTGTGAACTATATACATTATTACAGGTGAAAACAGTTACTAAAGCCAAAATATTCAATAGACGACGATGGCTTGATACACACTCGCCCCAAAAAGTATCTTTATGGAGGAGGTCGATGAATTTCAAAACGAACGCCGCAACTCATATTGTATAAGAAGTTTCAACCACAATGGAGACCTGGATCATATTCAGTGACACTATGAGATTCTTACATGATCCCGTTTCTTCAAATACAGTAGAATACAGTAGTGATGTATGGCAAAACCTACAGCAGTACAGACGACAGCTTCCAAATATCACACTGTAGGTATTCCAGTTTGTTTACAAGTGTAGTGCTGTGTTATCTTAGTATTATAAAACAAGTTCTCAATTCCACAAGACAAAAAATCACTTGCCAATCTCTGTAAATCAAGACATTTCATTATTGTCTTTATCATCACACTTGTAGAGCTTTGTCACCCACTACTGTCGACACTCCTGCAGTAATATCTTAAAGGTTCTTCAATAGAAACGCTCTTTAGAAGGGATCGTTACTGTACTGTACTGCCAATTCAACCCTTTTAGGTATGTTTTCTAACACGGGGCAATACACTCCCTTAGCATAGGAACCTCCAAATCAATTCCCCTCAAAATATAACAACTGGGGAACATTAACTGTTATTTGGGTCTTATATAAGTTTTATTCCTAACATCAGTTCATTCAAGTAGCAGATTGTAACAAAATATTTACCCTTAACGTAAAGTCAAATGTACTCTGCTCTTCTCTCCATCTAGCACAATCTCTCACAGACTTCACGGAAAGTTTTAACTCGATAATAGATCCACCTCGAGTCTCCATTTTTAACTCACCTGTTTAGTTAAAAGACACCATAAGGTTGGCAAGGTCTTATGCATTAATAAACTTTCCCCCATCGACTTGAGTGTTACAAACTCGTATGAACCGTACCATCGCCACTCTCTGTAATGCACATCACAAGAAAACATTGCTGTGACATCATTCAAATACAGATACAGTATTACAGGAGTTACAAAATGAACTTGGTTAGCATTAAGAAGAGTATGTATTTAGAGAAAGAATTCTTGATGGGAGGTATAATTCCTGAAGGCAGAAGTACAGTACAGTATAATAAAAAACTTCCACGATTTGTCTTTATGAAGTAAAATATCCGAGAAGCGTAGAGTTAAATAGTGAAATCACAGAAGGAAGACAGAAATTACACATTTATTATTTTATCTGTCGTTGTGTGGAAACGTCACCTGTATGTTCTGTCACTCACACCAGGGTATCAACCTTGATCCTTATGATGTAAAATAAACACCAATAACGTGAGCACAAACACACGATCCTTTTTATCTATGTCCAAGCAAGTTTAGTAAATGATAGAGAAATACAAAATATTAACCTAACCTAACCTAACCTATCCTATCCTATCATATCCTAACCAAACCTAACTGCCTTTTTAGCATGAGTGTTTAGTCATGAGGTGAAATAAGCTGGGGGTGCTAATTAACCTAACCTAACCAACCTATCCTATCCTATCATATCCTAACCAAACCTAACTGCCTGTAGCATGAGTGACATGAGGGGCAAACTACTCCACAGATCACCACGTGTGGATGTTTAGACTGAAGACGGAAAAAGATATAAATTTAAATATTCCCGCCATCAAAATTTATAATATATAGGATTTTTACAATTAAATTTAGTAACACGAGATAAAAATTACGTTTAAAAATAAAATAAAATTAAACTAGAGGCTTCAGAAATTAATACAAGTTTTTAACACTAAGTTGCCGAGAAAACTGTAAAGTTCATGAGCATAATGTACAATTTAGTTAGTTATTTTGATCTGTTTAATGCCTATTTTAGAACCTTCATTTGTTTCCTCTAAGTCATACCAGTGTTTATAAAGAAACAACACCCTAGTAATATATTTCAAAAAGTTTAAGCGGAATTGTAAAAATTTTCGAGATGAGTTTATTAATTTTTCTTATATTAATTTGTGAAGTAAATACTGTACATGAAAACTGAAAGAAGAAAAAGATAAATTAAACCTACTTAATGGACTGTATGGAGAGAAAAGTCCATTATATTGAGGGTCCATTAGATGTGAAACGAACTATATAGATTTGAAAGTGTTATATCAAGGGTTCGTTAGATGTGAACCCCCCATGTAGTTAAGCAATTAGTTGAAGTTTATAAGCATTTAAATTCCTAATGTGGGATATGTAAACAATTTATGCCACTTACTTCTTGTTTGAGACATTGAGAGGCTGTGGTGTGACTGGCTGTAGGGAGGGACACTCAGGCAGTGGCCGCATCTGTTCCATCCCCAGTGTGTGCTCCACTACCTGTAGGGTCGGGGTTCACTATTAGGTGATGGATCAGCATGCTGGACAGACAGACAGAGAGACACACAGAGAATCATGGCAGACATTTAGTTTGACAGTTAAGAACGAGGAGTGGATATTTTTGACGGGTATGAGGCACAGGCGGCAGAAACGAAGGACAGTTGCATCTCCCTGCCCCCAATGTGCCAGACATGACCTGGTGAGACAGTGTGGTGTCAAGACATACAATAAGAGAGATTTACTCCTATTACTATCTACTAGTTGCAGATGGCTTAGTGGGTTGACTCATGCTGTTGGCTCTACAAGTCACTATAGGAGTAGACATAATACCTACCAAAGAATACAGACATTCATATTTTCCTTAAGATAACTGATATGAGAAGCAGAATGTATAGAAGCATTGTTTTATTATGTCAGTTAATATAGAAGCATTATTATATTATGTCAGTTATAAGTATATTTTATATATTAGTTTCTGAGAGCTGTTTAAAAGGATTTTGTTATTATGAGTTATCAAGAGCTATTTATCACTGTTAGTATAAGTAAACTTCTAGTACAATATAAACAAACAGCTGTCATGATAACTTACCAGAAAAAAATAAATCACGATAAAGAAACGAGTTATTAATATAAGTTACACGGAAAAAATTACCCAAAACGGTTTCAGTTTTCTCTTTTGAACTCCAATTATAACCCTAGAGAGTATTTTCCACACAGTAGTTGATAATAAAGTCAACCAAATACTCTAATATATATATATATATATATATATATATATATATATATATATATATATATATATATATATATATATATATATATATATATATATATATATATATATATATATATATATATATATATATATTAACAATTTAATGGTTAACCAGGTACTCTAGTATATATATATTAACAATTTCACTGGTTTATCTCAATATCCTGGGGGTTAATTATAGTGAGGTAGGTTAAATAATGTTTGTAGTGGGAATCATGATTGAAGGATAGACCAAACCACTTATCCATATAATGTAAGTTCATTTATATTTAACTGTCTCCATATATAAAACCAAAAGCTCCTCCCCTTAGTAGGACAGGCTATATGACTAACTCTGTAACAAACACATTAATATCTTCTCTTCCCAGACTACAACTCAGACCTCATGGCTTAGGAAGCCCAAATATCATTCTCATTTCGTATCGCATAAGGCTATGAACGATGCGAGCAGTGCTTCTGTTTTGCTAAGGTCTCGTGCAAGTAATACCTTCGAGTGTTTGTGTAAGTTACTGTTCTCCATCTTTGTGGGTAAATCTGTCGTCGGAGGAACGGGCATCCCGGCGCTGGAGGTAAAGACTCCCGCCAGGTGTCCCGTGGTGGTGAACTCGAGTAGGGCGTCGAGCATCCAGAAACAATCCTTCTGAAGGTGGCTGTTGTCCAGACAGTTGGAGTCCCCGTACACCACCAGGCGGCCGCTGTGGTGAAGGCTGTTATCACCCAGGTCATCGGTGCTCTTGGTCTGCAGTAGTCCTAAGATCGGTACATCTGTAAGAGAGCAGAAACACTTGTGATGGAGATTTACCTCATAAGGATTACATTAACAGCACAAAAATCTTAATGTGGGTAAATAATAGTGACTGGGGTTCAAGACAAGTGAGGAAAATGACAAGAAAGCTTTCCTGCCTTCAACACACTGTCGTATTGTATATCTCTCACGTCAATCCCTGTCAAATACTCCATATGCCTAAACTATCTTAGTGAAAAGTCTCATAAACCAACACTCCTTTCCCATATATTATTCATTCATTCCTTATAATATATCGATCCATTGTAGACTGACCCGGCACACTCTCACTCTCAGCCTCCAGCATCTCCTTAGCGTGGTCGTTGAGAGTCTTGCGGACAACAGTACCCTCGCGGGGAAACTGGGCCAGCGAGGTGCCTGTAGCGTAGTACATGTCGTGGTCACCGAGTGTAAAGTCGCCCTCAAACACGCCATCGCTCAGTGCCACACCCCACGAGGCCAGTAGATAGTTGAGTGCCGGGATGTTACTGCCACCCGTGACTGGCATCCACAGTTGTCTGTAAATACATACATTAACTAGTTCAGTGGAGGCATAAATACATCTCCGAACATATTTTTTTACCACCACATCCAAACAATAATGAAGTTCTTTAAATGATGAAATATATTGACTAAAAACTGAGAGCTTGAACACAAATATGATCAAAACCCTGATACATAAAGATTGTAAGGGTAAATTTTTATAACAATACTCACTTGGTGTTCTCATCGTAAAACTTGACCTTCTTCATCACACTGACATTGTACCAGTCAGCAAAAACTATAAGAGACAATCCCTTCTCAACATCATGCCGTAGTTTGGTCACCTCTTCGGGGAAATACTCTTCCTCGGGGTCTACCACCATCAAGGTGCCGTACTTGCTGGCGTCAAAACAAGTAAAAGGAGACCCCAGGACCTCGATGTAATAACCACTATTACGCAGGTGTTGGTACATGTCCTTAAAATTAGTGTGGATGTGGTCGGCATTCCAATCGAGAGGATCGTTGGTCATTCGTAAATTGTCCCTGGGGAAGTAGCCCGGAGGATAACGCAGGTTGTGAAACTGGTCCCATAGAACGCGCTTGTGTCGCGGTGGAGTCGGTATCATTTTGGCCTTGACGGGGAGTTTGACGTGCGAGGTTCTCGGCTGTGTCTCCCCTTCTTCTGGAGGAGATTCAATGGTGACGGAAATATGGCCTCTAGCGAGACCTTCCCATTCCTTGCCGCTCTCTGCTACAGTGATCCACACTGCCAGGTGACCCGACCACGGCCATAACACCTGTACCAGTGAATCAGGCTAATTAATTTAAGGTTTTATATATTTAATTAATTTTCTTTTAGTAACAATTTGTTTTTGTTTTTATTATACAGTATACTGTATGTACAGTAAAATAAGTATATTTCAACAACTTCTAATATAACATAAAACCAACAGGAAAGATAACTGAATTTACAGGATTTCCCCCATTATTTATCTAAAGGGTTTACTGTAATGTATAAACTTTCTTGAGTAGAATACAGGAAGAAGTTAGAAGGAGGCTAAAAGAATAGTAGTTGTGTTCATATAAGTGTTGATCATGAACAAATTATTGCAATGAACCAAGATTCACGTTCAAGTTATCTTTCCTACAGTACAGTACTCGAAGAATCACTTTCAACTTACCTCAGAGTATGTAAAAGCAATATCAAGATGGTGACCATACTGAGGTGTGTATGGGTGCCATATTGGCTTCTCAACAATGCGTCCCGACACACCCATGCCGTTGAGAATTGTGACATTGACGATGATGGGCATAGCACCGTAGTAAAGAGGTTGTGTGCAGTACGGCCACATGTACTGACATTCAGTAAGATCTATGTAGCTGGGACTTAAGGAAGCTTGAGGCTTGTATTTAGAGAGAACTTGATATGCTTTCACCAAGTCAAGCTTGCCATGTCCCTGCTCAAACATGTTGACTCCCGGCAGTCTTCTAGCTGAGGCCATCAGCGCTTGCTTCATGCTGGCGGGGTTGATGATGCCTCCTCGGTGCAGAACACCACTGAAAAGTTCATTGATAATTTTTATATATTAACACAGTACAGTACAATACTACTTTGTTGTTCATCATAGATGTAAAAACGTGTACCTGTGAATATTAGACACATCCACTACCCTGGGCATTCTCTACTCCAATTGGACAGTGCTGAACCCACCTTCTGTTACTGAAGGATTATAACTCTATTTACATAAGTGTATTGATCACAAGTACAAGACATTACTGCACCTAGCAAGAAGGGTCACAGCTCCAGCCACCACCGGCGATGCTACTGAAGTGCCGGACAACTGCCGACACTTGCCCTCCATGCTGGAGCCTTGGACCAGGGAGCCGTATGTGACAATGTCCGGCTTAACACGACCGTACCTGTTAATGAAGAAAATATTATTAACTTCAATACTATGAATATAAATAGAAATATATCATCAATACTGGAACATTATTTCTATGTTCAAGATATTAATATAGTCATCTAAATCCAAGATGTCTGATAAAGACAATTTATCCCCATGGAACAGTACATAACACAAATAAGAAAGGCAAGAAGTCTTATCCTCTACGGAAGTGGGTAGGATAAAAACAAAATGGTTGACATAAGTATAAATTATTGTTTTCTGAAGAACTGAAACTCACCCCTGAGGTAGTTCCCAAGTTGTCATTCCCCTCGATGAAAAACGCGCAATCTGGTCCTCAAAATTGATGCCTCCGACCCCAATCACGTCCATCTGGTCAGCCGGGTTGTTGAGAGTCCTGCAACCAATCACAAGTAGACCATAACAACCGACAGTAGACTTTTCGCTGCTTAAGCCCTTCACTACGGGGACGCCACTTTTAATATTTCATCTAACCGACGACGGACAACTTTATCCATCTCAGAGGCGACCCCATACACAAGAGGTTAATGATAGAAAATATTTATAAAAAGTGACTAAGAGTAAAAACAATGTAAAAATTAATATGTAATTTTTTTATAGATTAACTGCATCATCTGAAGAGTAACCGGCTATAGCTTATTTCACCTTAAGATTAATCAAACTTACGTAGTCCTCCAGGAAGCATTATGGTGTTTAATGCTCAGGTGAAATAAGCTGAGGAGGGGGCGAGTTGAATCTTCAGGTTATGTTAAAGGTTCCGTAAATTTTAAGTGGGCAAGTCAAAACTGCTCTGGGCAAACTATTCTGAAAAACCTATTACAGTATTATGATCACTAAGAGGAAGGTTAACCACTGCAGTAAACACAAAGTTCACAGGTTCTATTGTGATTTTTACTAGTTTTGCATTATTATAAAGGAATATTCTCGGTCCTATTTGCTTGTCAGTACCCGGATAGCATTCTAACATCAACAGTGAGACCATTCCGGTTGACGTACCCATACAGTGGTCCGTCATTCCCAATAGCCGACACCATAATCACCCGGTTGGCAGTCAACTCCCAAACTTTGTCAACAAACGGATGATCCATAAAGTCAGGTCCTCCGATGCTTAGATTCAGTACATCCACTTTCTTCAGTATTGCGTAGTTGAAGGCGTCGAGGAACCAAGACGTGTATGATACCTGCAACACACAGTACAGTATATAATATTTAGTGTTTGGTACAAAAATATTCAGAGACAGTAACCCAAATACAGGATAACAAATATTTAACTACAGTACTGTATGTGTTTTCTCTATATATGAAAAATGTAAATAAAATTTCCTAAGATTTTGTTTTGGAAAAAAAAGGCAAATTTTTTGTTAGTTTTTAAAGAGTTTTTCAATTACTGTACTGTAGAATTGATCTACTATATATAAAGTACCTGAGTAATTAAACAAATAAATAATTACAGTTCATTATTCAAACTCATATAATTATAACTTAGGGAATAAGTTTTAATTCCCAAGTGATCTATACACAACATGTTTACTCATCACAATCTCTCTTCTGACCTGATTGTTGGTAAATACACGATAAATGTGTAACTCCGCGTCCGGTGCAAACCCGAGACAAGTCTTGCCGCTGGAGGCTATCACCCCTGCCACGAAGGTACCGTGACCCAGCCCGTCGTCTAGAGTCTTCTCGTTGGTCCAGTTAGTACGCTCCTTGATGCGCTTAAAATGAGGGTGAGACTTGGACAGACCCGTGTCAAATACAGCCACTCTCACCCCAGCACCTGAGATGGGATAAGAATATTATAGAGCCGAGTCTAAATTCTCGAATGGCTGTCTTTATGTGTAAAACAAATTCATATACAGGAGATTAATATATTTCTTAAGGTAAATTCGCTCCAAAATGTATCTTTAAGACTTAGTGTGAGGCAATATGACAGCAGATGAAGGATTTTGACAACCCTACCGAGCCAACAGGAGTTACAGTGTTCAATCTGAAATTCATTGGACCCCTCCGTAAAGATAGTTTTTGGAGCCAGTGTACATACATGAACTTAAATTATCATCTGATATTGATACTGATCTGTGATGAACAATAAGGAACATTGTTATGAAGAAAGAGGTTAGAGGAGTGATTAGTTTAACGAGCATTTAATGTAGAAGACTAATAAACTACAATCATTAAATACCTAACAACAGTCTCTACAGGTTCACTAGCCCTAGATACAGTACTGAACCGTGGAGTCTCTTCACCTGTACATCTTGTTCACACCACTTGAGAGGCAAAATTTCCAACATTATCTTTATATCACAGTTTGAAGTCTAGTATAGGCTGGAATACCTCACCTGTGATGCCCATACTCCACAGTACATCAGCTTGTAAGGTTGATGTGATCTGTCTTGGAATAGTGCGCAGTAGGCGACGGCTCGAGTGCCTCCCGGTTGTCTGCCAAAAAGCTGTTCCCTGGAGATGAAAAAAATGTTGTACTGTATATAATCAACTAACATAGCACTTTATACTACTTAATATAACCACATCAAGTGTGTGAATTTTGAAGAATATAAAGTTAAGGTTTGAGAAATATTGACGTGATGAGTAAAACACATAAGGTATACCCACTAGAGTTAGAGAGGAGCGTCTTAGAGGTCTCGAGGCGGGCCAGGAGCCGTTCTCCTCCGCCTGGGCACAGTCGCTCCCACTACACGGCGCGTCCTTCTTTGGGTTCACCTCGATCTTGTTGGAATTTATCTCCGACAGATAACTCTCATAGTCCACATCCGTCTCTATCTCGTCAGTGTCGCTCCCCACTGCTTCACTGTCTAGTTCAGATCCATCGTTTAAGACCGTTCTGGTGTCTGTTCCTGTTATGTTATATATGACTATTTTTTCTTCTGAATCCGAGACATTTGCAAAGAGGATGTCATCCCACATGTCCGAATTGGCCTCCTCGTCCGTGTCATTGACGAAGTGAAGGTGTCGGATGACCATGCGTTGTGCTGTCACCCTCTTCACCGCCGGGTGATCTTTGAGGGCATCCAACCCACCGTTTTTACGCAGTTCTTGAATCTTAAAAAAATTTGACAAAGTACCGTTTAGGAATTTTAATGTCCAAGTATGTATACGACTGAACTATATTTCAAACCTGACTTACAGAGACACTTACAAGGTATATGTGCATGTGTGGCACACTACTATACCTACATAGTCGACTTTTACAAGGAAACACTGAAGATTCTGTTCCTTCACAATACTAAAACTTCCTCATGCTGACAAAAATCCCTTGGGAATAGGTCATTAACGATCTTTAACAATAACATTAGATATTATTAGTCACTTAAAGTTATACAGAGGATGGAGGAAAAGTTCATAATTATTCTAAATCATCGTACAGTACCTGGACGACATCAAAGTCACTGGGGTAGTCGCTGGCAGGGTTGTCTCGTGGCAGCACCTGCCACCGTACAACGTTCGATTCATTTAATGCGGCCTGGATGAAGCGTTCTCGTGCTTCCTGTCTGTAGTATCCCTTAAAAGCTACGATGTATTCTGAGGGCAGAGTCAAATATCTTACACATTAACTACACTTTCCACCTCTCAGTTGCTGTTAGATACCGTATACTGCTGTATGTCATGAGGCTGACCTTATGACGTGTAACATATCTTAATACTGTATCATTAACTCAGTTAGTAAGACATATAAAGAGACCAGATGCCCTTTACTACCCTATGTCAAGTACAGTCCTTCATTACTTCCATTATATTATGAAGGTTAGTAATTACTGTAACAATGAATGATGGAAAATGGTCGAGTCTGTGTTGCTCTCGTCTCCAGCCACCACAGAGTAACAGGAACCAACTATATAAGAACAGAATACATGCAGGATACATATAAGGGTCTTCAACACTAAGTTAGAATATTGAATCCCATACATTACATCCAGTACCACTCATACATAATCTCTAATGGCTGGATTGGCTAATATATTCATAAAAAAAATGGTGATTGGTCATGATTGGGTAATATCATGATTCGACACATAAATGCAGCTACAGTGAACTATTTCCTTGAACCTGTTTAGAATGTCGGGTAAAGCCAGCCAGTCCCTTTTCTCAAGACTATCAGAAATCTAAAGACACACTGTAATTATGATGTTATTGTCCAACTCAGTGCTGTAATATGGCTGTTTAAACTTGGCTGCTTTCGTGTAGTGAATTAACTACCAATTATATAATGTTTCTCTGACAGTTATGTGACTGACCATCTCCAGGGAATGTATGTTGTAGTATCTTGATTATTGTGAGTAATTCTGATAATTTACGAGTATGTAGAGTAATTGTATTGTAAAAGTATTATATCATGCCTGTAGCTGTTGGACAATGATAGTACTTAGCATGATTATGGTGATGTATAGTGATAATCTTGAATATATCCTGTAATATGATCAATGTTATATAATTATCAGAAAGACGAAAAATATCTTTATTTACCATTTTCCACAATGCTGGACGAGTATTGTATCTTCACTTGTTGGCCGTGAGTCTCACCGCACGGCCCCTCTGTCGGTCTGTTTGGCAACCGTTCCTCGTCACCGCTCGACGCACCCTCCTGATCCACGTCGTTTATATAACTAGCCTCCGTTACGCTACTAAGTCTCCTCGCCGCGAACATTATATTCTCCTCGCCGTCAGAATCATCACCGTTACTCGAGTAGGTTGTGTCGAGAGCTCCGTGGGTTGCCCGACTCAACGCACACAACACCAACACCACACCGAGACCGATCCTCCAGTCACACCTCCACTTCCCCCTCCACCTCCGAGTCCACCTGCAGCTCCCCCTTCTAGTTCTACAAGTCAGTGATTTTGAACTACATGAGCACAAACTACTCCCTTCTTCAGGTTCCGAACATTCTCGAGGCGTAGGAGCTATTATACCCGACAAGTCATTACGTGGAGGATATACTGTAGTTATTCTTTTTGTTATATTAGTTTGTACAATATTTTCCCGTTGTGAACTTGTTGATCTGCTGTTAGGTAAGGTTGGTCTCCTGGCTCCGCCCTCCTTCCATCGAAAGTTGGGTTTCATCTTGTGTATAGGGTTCAGGTAGCCAAATTTACATTCTTCACCTGAAAAAAAATATATAAATAAAACCATGTCATTATTCACTACTATATATTCATTATTCACTATTGTACACTTTTTTCAGCACTATTTTCTTTCTTCGTGATAAACTTGTTCAATAAACTAAAATATAAGATACAAATCAACCAATGTCAGAAAAGGTGGCATCCCTCTCCTTAACCTTTCATCAATGGCTTAGTTCCACAGTCTCCATGAGGAAATATTAAATAAACAAATAACAAGAAACTCAATATTATTCATGTGGTAATTCAAAAGTTGTTTATTACCCCTTAAAGTAACAAATATTTCATCAAGAATAGTCCCCAAAATATCTTAGTCTAGAGAAGCTTGTTAAGTATTACCAGAGTACAGTATATGCCTTACTTTACTTTGCTTTACTTTTATTCACTGAGACACATTATGGTTTGTGATGAAGAAATTTGGTTACATAGTGTTACTATATTTAAGACAAAATGATTGACATCTTTGATTTATCTCTTTAAATACCTTCAAGAGATTTAAATATTTAAATAACCATAACGTCATCAACAACTTCTTCAAGCTCACAACCCCAATACATTAACAACATATGTATAATCCCATGTACATATATATACTGTATATATATGTTTATTTTAGCTGTGTTACGCTTACTAAGGTCATCTTACCTATCTCCCGAGACCCATGATGATATTATGATGGGAATTACCTCGACACCCGCATCTTTACACCACTAACTCACGCCTCTACCTGTTCATTAAATGCTACTGGATGACCTTCACGTGTGCCAGGACACTGAACACGTTATATAAAGTTGTTCTGGCCACATTTACTTGTAGATAAATTCCTCCTCGACTCACCTATAGTGAACCACTTGCCTCATCTACACAGATGTCTCAATGTTTTGCATCGTATAAGATATAAACGCAGGAATCCACTTACTTCCCCTCATTTTTTCCCTTTAATTAATAAAATAGGATCACATAGATTCTCTATAAACAGCAGATTATTTTATCCTAGTCTTTCTTAATCCGGTATAAGGAATTGGATTCACTTTATGAGTGTAGGATGGTGTTACTTATACTTTGGTAAATGAAAGAAAACGGAGGTTGTCGTGTCAACAAACCTTGGTGGGTGCACAGTGCGTGACCCAAACTATTATAACGAGTACTGTTATATCTCGTATTACAAGTATATCTTATCTAGTCTCTGATGCCCTATTTGACCATTGATCTCATTACAGCATTGGAATAAACAAAACATTCAACTTTGTTCTTATTTCTTGTTGATGTCTATATACAAAGTTCAGCTAACGGGATAGAGTTTCCACAGTTGTAAGTTTTACTTGTCATTCTACACCTCACCAAGACAATAAACTTTATATAGACACGAGATAAACTTTACCTAGATGCCAGACAACAAGTATTAACTCTGAGTTTTAACAAGATACGATTAAATGTACTTGAAAACATGAAGTTAATATACCGTAGAAATTACCAACAACATCGCTGCAAAGTGAGATACTTAACTACAGTGTGTGTGTGTGTGTAAGACCTGTCAGAATCTAGAACACCTCAACAGTTCAAGTTCTTTGCGCAAGTCAGACTATAAGTTATTACAAGTCGTTATACGTAGCCCAGAGCATCATATCATAACCTCATTTCCTGCACAGTTTTCCATTATAACTCTCAATAACAATAATGCTCGTTTATAGTACTCAAGTCCACGAGTCAAAGGTCATCTTACATATATAGACAGTACGTGTATGTTTTTTAATCAATGTGTACGTGTGTGTGTGTGTGTGTGTGTGTGAGAGAGATATCTAACCCAGAAAAATATACACGCAACAGTTATTTACGGAACAATGTACAAATAATAAAGAATGACGGTAAACTATACACACAAGGGGAGAAGAGGAGGAGGAGGCCATTGTACAGTAATTACATTGTATTTTTGTCTTATGTCGGGTAACGGAGAGAAGATTTTAACTGTGTGTGTGTGTGTGCGTGTACATAAGTCATCATGTGGGGAAGCTTGCATGTGTATATAATTGTGGTGTGTGTGTGTGTGTGTAAGTCATCATGTGGGGAAGCTTGCATGTGTATATAATTGTGGTGTGTGTGTGTGCGTGTGTGTACGTAAGTCATCATATGTGGGAAGCTTGTATATAATTGTGGTGTGTGTGTGTGTGTGTGTGTACGTAAGTCATCATGTGGGAATGCTGTGTGTGTATATAATTGTGGTGTGTGTGTGTGTGTGTAAGTCATCATGTGTATATAATTGTGGTGTGTGTGTGTGTGTGTCATCATAAAGCTTGTGTATATAATTGTGGTGTGTGTGTGTGTGTGTGTAAGTCATCATGTGGGAAGTTTGCATGTATATAATTGTGTGTGTGTGTGTGTGTGTGTGTAAGTCATCATGTGGGGAAGCTTGCATGTGTATATAATTGTGGTGTGTGTGTGTGTGTGTGGTACTACTGAGTTATCTTGTAAGTATTTCAGTATAATAAATCCTTAAACCTTGATAGATAAATATAAATATAATATAACACAATAACATTATTAGTACAGGTATTTTTATAAGAGAATTCAGAAGAGTTAAACCAATATTAGGTAATCTAGTCATTAGTGGAATTAAATCACCTGGTGATTAACCACCCCAGTTTATTTGACCTGATCAAACACCCCAACTTTATCTGGGGTTTGGGTTAGATTAGAATAGTATTAGATTAGTTTAAGTCAAGTTAGATTATATTGGGATAGGTTAGGTTAGCGTTAGGGTGGTTAATCTTCATGTGATAGTGAAATCTAGGGCGTTGTGGATGAGGTAAGAGAGAATGAAGTTTGGTGTGTGTGTGTGGCCAAGAGACGGACACAGCTAACATGTACAGTAAGTGTGTAGAATGATAATGAGTGAAGGAGTAAGAGAAACATGAGTGTGTGAGAGAGAGAGATGGCAAGTTAAATGACAGAGAGATCACTTGATGCCAGTGTACAGTATATAATGTTTTCGTAAATTTTTTTAAGCATAAGTAACTGATTTAGCTAATTGATGTAATGGACACTTTTGTTCTATAATAATAATAATAATAATAATAATAATAATAATAATAATAATAATAATAATAATAATAATAATAATAATAATATATATTCAGTGAAATCACCATACAAGATTATAATTGGTTCAGCATGTATATAGCCAACGCAGTTATAGTATAAATAAAACCATTGAAACTATATCTTTTCAAATGTCGTTTTTAATCCTAAATATTACAATAAGTATAATTCTTTTTTATTAATATATTACAAATTTAGCATCAGCCTGTCATTACCGAATACACTCGAAGAACTATTAAATAAACGTGTGGTCAAAAAGGTATTAGATCAAGTTGATGTCATTCGTTAACACCTGTGTGACATACCTGTACAGGTTTAGGAAGGTAATCTGGTTCCTGGTGAGGTGTAACGCAACAGGTGTATCCAGTTGAACGAGAACGACTAATTTGATTGGTAATAGCCTAATCTAACCTGACCTAACCTAACCCAAAACCTAAACAAACTTAACCTAACCTGACTTGACCTAACCTAATTCTACTTAGGGGAGTTAGGTTATGTTACGGTAGATTAGGTTAGGTAAAGTTACGGTAGGTTAGGTAAAGTTACGGTAGGTTAGTTTAAGTTTTACAGTATGTGGTTATATTAGATTAGCATTAGGGTGGTTAATCTTCAGGTGATATAATTGGGTGGCTAATCATCAGGTGATCTATATTAATGCATACCTGTTATCTTTACATAACAGGTGAACCAGACACGTACAACACAGGTAAATAAACGAGTCACTCTTCATTATACAACACAAGTTTATTTTAAAGTTTATTCATAAATTATTAACAAAATATAAAAAATACACAAAAAAACCTTTATCGACATGGCAGTAACAGGACATTGACAGACAGACAGACAGACAGGTGACATTTTTCCATCTTAAGTCATTTATCTTAACACTGTGATTATCTTTCAGTGTTGCCAGAATGAGATGACTTCCTGTTGGACACCTCTTGACAATATGATCCTAATCTAACACAAATTATTTCCAGGTTTGTGTTGAAGAGGACGATGACTATTTCAAGGTTTGACAAGTGGTCAGATTAGATTAGGATGTCATCATTGAAGCGTCATCATCATCATCATCATCATCATCATCATCGTCGTCGTCTTTGATAATTATACTGATATTAAGGTAAAGTTATTGTTCTTGTTGTTTATTAATTATCGTGTTGTTGTTGTTAAGGTTGTGAGTTATACTTGTATTGTTATAAGTGTCTATCATGCCTGATTATTATACCCTCACGATACTATAATCATGAGTTAGTTATACGCCTTTACGCATCTATAATTCACTATCAGCACCATTATCATACTCTAACCTCACCATATGTCACTACCATACCTTAACCTCACCATAACCCTATTAATACATCACTACCATACCCTAACCTCACCATAACCCCATTAACACATCACTACCATACCCTAACCTCACCATAACCCTACCATGCGCCATTAACCTAACCCCACCACCATACCCTAACCTAACCACCATAACCCTCCCCATACATAACTACCATACCCTAACCCCATTACCATACCCTTCCCTCTACCATAACTTCACTACCATACATGACACACGATAAGGTAGAATGACAGCCCAGGTGAACACAGCCTCAGGCAGCTCAAGGGCGATCACGTGATAAGATAAGGAGTTAGTGTGTCAAGTGTGTGTCTGTCAATCTCTCCTTGTCTCAAAATGGCGGTAGATTGTGTTTTGTCACTTTAACTGGGGGAAATATTGGTGTTTTATACTTTATTGGGGGAATTTATCTTGTTTTTTCTCTTTAATTGAGGGAATTATTGGTATTTTCTTTCCCTAACTGGAGGAATTTATCTTGCTTTCCTCTAACTGGGGAAATTTCTTGTTTTTCTTCTTAAACTGAGGAAATTTATTGACGTTATCTCTCGTATCATCTCTAACTACATATACAAAATAGTAATAAACATCAACATTAACATCAAAATAAACATACCATCGTAAATACCTCAAATTTCCTTCCTCCTTGCGACAGAAAATCTCAGTTTAGTCTACCCTTAAATTAACCCTCGAGCCGTCATGTTTTCTATGACACCGGAGTTGTCAATTTAGGGGATCCGGAGTTTAAACGATCATTACGTCATATGCCCAATAAACACAGAGAGATGCTTCCTATAAAATTTATTATTTCTATATAAATTACTAAATTATAGGATAGATATAAATGGTAATAATATAAGTAGTTAAATATAGGGTAGTTTAGTTATGCCTTGAAATAGCTGTGGAAATGCTAAGAGAGTAATAATAATAAGGAACTAATTGAGTTTTATTGTGTTTAGGTTACGTTACGTTACGTTAAGTTAGATTAGGTTAAGTTAGGCTACTAATAACAATAAATTTAAAAGAAATAACAACAGCAGAGATAAGAATAATAAGAAAAATGACAATAACATAAACAGTGAGAAAAAATAACAACAATAACAATAATAAGAACAACAAAACAATAACAACTAACAGCAACAATAACAAAAACACCGTCTGTACAACGCTCAGGCATTTCAACTTTTTTTTTTTTTATTTTTTTTTTTTTAGATTTAAGTGGTTCAACTACCAGGGTTATCAAACAAAAGTCTGAGTGTTTATTAAGGCTTTTTTATTGTTGTTTTTTTACAGAATTTAGATAGAATTAATGTAAAATTATTCCTAAACGTAAAATTCTCGCGGCGTTTCTCGTGCACATGCGTAAAAACAGTCAGATATTGTTTTTCATGTTGTTTTTTATTTTTCTTGTGATTCTCGTTTATTTTTGTGTTGCTATGTATTTATTTATCATTCTCTCCCTTTCTTTGGTGTTTTTCATACACTTTGAATCTCCCCACACGAGAGAGAGAGAGAGAGATAGAGAAAAAGAGTAATATATATAAAGAGAAGACAAGAGAGAAAGAGAAAAGGTGCGATATAGAGATAAAACAAAGTGAAAGAGATATAGAATAGAGAAAGTGAAATAAATTAGAGATAAAAGAGGGAGAGAAAGAGAGGCAGATAAATAGCAGATAAAAGAGATAGTTCACGGTGACTTCCGGCTTATCACACACACTGTACACGGTAACCTAACCTAACCTAACAGCTAAAAGTACTGTGGGGGTGGAAGAGGTGGGTTAAGGGTGGGTCGAGGGTGGAAAAGGTGGGTTTAGGGTGGGTCGAGGGTGGAAGAGGTGGGTTAAGGGTGGGTTGTGAGTGGAAGAGGTGGGGGTTTAGGGTGGGTTGTTGAGTGGAAGAGGTGGGTTAAGGATGGGTCGGTGGGGTTAAGGGTGGAAGAGGTGGGGGTTTAGGGTGGAAGAGGGGTTTAGGGTGGGTTGGAACGGGATGGGTATCTATTCGGCCGTGATAGTTTGATCGATAGATAAGCCCACAGACCAACAGCTGGGACCTAGGCGGTACAGGGTCAGAGAGAGAGAGAGAAGTGGTGGGGGAGAGAGAAGGTGGGGAGAGAGAGGTGGGGAGAGAGTGGGGGAGAGAGAAGGTGGGAGAGAGTGGGGGAGAGAGAAGGTGGTGGGGGGAGAGAGTGGTGGGGGAGAGAGAGAGTGGTGGGGAGAGAGAAGGGGGTGGGGAGAGAGAAGTGGTGGGGAGAGAGAGAGAGAGAGGTGGTGGGGAGAGGAGGTGGTGGGAGAGAGAAGGTGGGGAGAGAGAGAAGGTGGGGAGAGAGACAGAGAAGGTGGGGAGAGAGAAGGTGGTGGGGAGAGAGAAGGTGGTGGGGGAGAGAAAGAGAAGTGGTGGGGAGAGAAGGTGGTGGGGAGAGAGAAGTGGTGGAGAGAGAAGTGGGGGGGAGAGAGAAGGTGGTGGGGAGAGAGAGAGGTGGGGAGAGAAGGGGGGGAGAGAGAAGGTGGTGGGGGAGAGAGAAGGTGGGAGAGAGAAGAGGTGGGGGAGAGAGAAGGGGTGGGAGAGAGGGTAAAGGAATGGGAGAGAGAAAGAGAGAGACTAGACAATAAAGAGAGCGAGTGAAAGTGGAAGGCAGGACAATAGAGAGGGGAAAAGAGAGGCAGTGCGGCAAAGTGAGAGAGAGATAAAGAGAGAAACAAGGCGAAGGATTGATTAAATATTAAGAGAGAGAGAGAGAGACTGATAATAAGAGTGAGAAAGTGAAGGAATGGGTGAGAGAGACAAGGCGATACAGAGAGCGAGAGATTAAGAAAGTGACGGAGAGAGAGATACAGATAAGAGATAAAGAGAGTGAGTGAGAGATAAAGAGAGCGGGGTTAAGAGAAAAGAGGAAACGATAAGAGAGACCGCGATAAAGAAAACGAGAGAAAAGAGAGACATAGACAAGGAAACAGAGAGAAAGTTAGACAGCGAAAAGAGAGCGAGCGAGCACAAACATGAAAACGGAGAGAGTGAGAGAGAGTGCACAAACATGAAAACAGAGAGAGAGAGAGAGAGAGAGAGGGATTGTGAGGTGAAGGTAACAGACAGACAGACACTGGATCAATACCACCACTAGTGTTGGGAGGGTGTAATAAGTCTCCCTCATAAGGAAGATAATTGTCGAGACGAAGAGAGATTCAAGCAAGGAGGTGAGATAGCTCTAAAATTGTCTCTCACACTCTGGGTTATGTAGGTCTCTCTCACGTAGGTATCTAACTTAACCTAACCAAACCTAGCCTAACCTAACTTAATCTAACCTAACCGAACCCAACTTAATCTATATGGATATCTCTTACACAACTTAACCCTGATTTAGCCAATGGGCGATTGTAACTAACCTAACCTAATCTAATCTAGGATCTTACTACCCTAACTTAACCTAATATAACTTAAGGCTCTTGATAACTTAACCCAAAGATCTTATTAACCTAACTTAATCCATCCTAACTTAATGATCTTGCTAATCTAACTTAAGGCTCTTGATATCCTCACCTAACTATCCTAACCTAACTAACCTAACCTAACCACCCCTACACAAGCCTAGTACCTACACCGGTTTCTCTCTGTCTTAACTACTGTAGCCTACACAGATTTCTTTCACTGCCCGTACTACTTAAGTTGTCTCCAAGTGTATAGAAGATATGTAAAGAAAACGTTATATACATCTGCTTTAACCTTGTATAATGTATGAACGACTACTGTGTATGTTGTAGTGTTACGTAACGAAATGTATTGCGCTGTGCCTTACTGTAGCGAATCATGGGTTAAAAAAGTTATTCCGTTTTGAAATTAATCACAAGTTAAGAATTATTGTATTTTTTTTTATGTTCTGACGCTGTATGGAATGAGTGAGTGATTATTTTAAGTGCATTGTAGATATCAAAATATGTATCGTATAAATGTGGACTTGTGGGATATCGTTGGTGTGTTTTAAGGAAGGGAATTATCTTAATTTCATCATTTTACTCTCGTTCCCTCTATAGCAAGATACCGTTAATACAGTTAAATGTGTAAGAGGTCCATTTGGGTATTGTTCTGAACTAAATAAATAATAAAAAAATGTGAACAAATGTTGAGGATAGAGTAAAAAAATTCATCCGTATTGCTTCCTCAGTTAGTAGCATTTGAGTAGATAGGTTGCAAACATCCTCGTGTTTTGACTCCTGTAAATAAATATATCATGGACGCATTATCTTCTCTTTTTTTATCAACAGTTGAGGTAAGCTTTTGTCTCGACTGGTTGAATAGATTTGTCCGAGAACATTACATGCTAGCGAAATGATCCCACAGCGAGTTGAGTTGCCTGCCTCTGCCTGCCAACCCCCCCACCACCTACCAACCTTCCTTACCCCTACACCTACCCACCTACCACCACTTCAACCCAGGTCTCTTCCTCTGCTCTCTATCAGTACACAACTAGGCTTTACCTCTCCCTCTTCTCTCCAACACTCCTCTCTCCAACACTCCTCATTTCAACCTCATTTAAGTACGTTGTTTTGCTATGTGTCTATGTGTGTTGTGTGGTTAAATAGCTGTGGTAGAACGAGATAACGTGATAGTATAGGTGTAAAATGTTGTTGTGGTAGACTGCTGCAGAGCCCGATCCACCACCACCAGCCTCGCCTTCACAATCTGTACCCTTTAACCTGCTGCTTTATCACAACGTTCACACAATCCACCTCTAGGGCCGCAGTCTGTATTCTTGACGCTAGGTTTCATCAGAGTCAACGTGCCACACTGTACACTGTCATCTTCTGTACGTGTGTGTGTGGCGGTTTCTTACCTACCACAACTACCACCATAACGCATCTACTATCATCCTGTATCAATGACGACTTCGTATCTACCACCACAACACAACTTCCATCACCCTGTGCTAATGACGACTACATAACTACCACCACAAACACATCTACCATCATCCTATACCACACAACTACCACCACACACACACAAGCCACCATCATTTCTCTCTACCACTCAAATGACTGAACCAGATAAGACCTAAGCCAAGGTTAATATAATGCGCCAATTTTTCAATCGATTTCCTCTGTCGATTTTCTAAGGTTGGAAGGAGTCCCCAATGAATATATTTAGCATGTATTACTTGTCATGAGTTAAACGGCTTCTAAGAGTAGGTTAGGGGGGTGAGGGGAGGAGGGTGAGGGGGGTCCAAGATGCCGAACATATAAGAAATCCCCCCAAAAGTTTCTTCGGGGTAAAGTATTCAATAGGGGTTTTCTGTAGGAGGACTAAGAAACAATTGCACCTTACTGGTTATAGAAGTCCTTATTTTTCCTCCGCTTTGGAGAGATTTTCACGCGTTTTTTGTTCGAGTTGGGTCGACTTGAAGATTTTTCACAAAGTTTAGGAAAAAGTTTGGATACTGGGCGCTCCCATGAAAAGAAATGAAATATTCTTTTATTTCCATTACATGTAACATTACTTGTTTTTTGCCTCTCCCAAATGGTAATATTACATGAATTTGTATATTTCAGAGAGTCAAAATTTACGCGCATCAAGACGACCAGCCACTGAAACATGGGTTCTAGTCTCAAAATTATATGAGTTGTTGTCACTATTAGTTTGATTTCAATTGCGTCATAACTACATCGTCTAACTAATCTTATCAAAATTGTCTACATAATCTAGCATGCTGAAAGATTGCTAACTCGGTATAATACGATGATTAATAAGAAACTTATGGAAGATCAAACAATTTTGTGCATCTATTTTTATGCACGCTTGGCAACGCCGCGGGGAGGTAAAAGGAACAGCTCAGAATGGGTGAGTTTATTGTAGAAATTTAGGTGCTTCGGACGCGAATCAATAAGCCAAGATTACTGTCTTCTTACATGACCAGATCATGTTCGCGTATACACTATGCATATATATACAACGACAAGAGTTCATATGTACAATCAGAGAGCCAGTATTGTAACAAAGAAAATGAGAGTCGAGAGGTCGCTAACATAAGTAGTCGCGAATTGTGGAGGAGTGTACAGCCATATTGATCGGGGGAGGCGAGAGAGAGCCAGCGAGTAGCGGCAGCGCTGCGGTGGTGTGTAGGTCGACCGCGACTGCTGCTGCTACTGCTACTGCCGTTCCTCCTATTATTCCTCTTAATGTTCCCGATCTGTTACTTATAAGAATGCCTTTGGCTGCTCTCCTTGACGCCACTCCCCGGTAGCCATGACTGTTTAGCCGTCCCTGGCTGGTTTAATCCGACGGTGTGTGTCGCTAGCTGGGGGTGACCGTGGCCAACACTACCCTCCATCACCTGTACTTTAAATGTTGCTCTCCTTATCCCTCTCTCTCTCTCTCCTCTTTACTCTCCTTTTTAACATATTTACTCGTCATAATCTGGCCGTTTATCTGTGGTGTTGTTGGGCGTGAAGTGTGTGTGTGTGTATGTGTGTGGGTGCGCGGTGTAGGGAGCAGTGTCTAACCCTTTCTTGGTATTCATAAGTGTGTACCGACTTGGTGGCTCCTCTCTTCGTGCTGCCGCCACCACCACCTCCTGTCTCCCTCCCTCCATCCCTTACCTCCCTCCCTCCATCCCTTACCTCCCTCCCTCCATCCCTTACCTCCCTCCCTCCTTCCCTTACCTCCCTCCCTCGCCTCGCTCGCCTCCTCTAGTCATTGCCTCGTCGTAATCGCTAGTTTTTGTGTTTGTTTTTTCCTAATTCGTCCCGGAATATTTTTTTGCTGATTAATTGCTCCCGCTATAGAAAGGGGCAACGGTACTAAATATTTATCATTATTATTTATTATTACGTTGTCTTGTTATCATTTATTATTTCTTGTTCCTGTTAACATTTAATATTTGTTGTTCCTGTTATCATTATTGTTATTTCTTGTTTGTTATCAATTATCTTTTTACATTCTTGTTTTTTTAAGGGATTTAGTTTTTACACTTCTCACAGGGACCCGGATACTGTATACATATATAAACAAACTTTTCTCCATATTAAGAACTCATACGACATATTTTATTATTTATTTTTATGATATTTCCAGATTACCTTTTCGTGCTTCTTTTTTAATCTGTCACCGATCGGAAGAAACTAACGGATTTTTTTAATACTTTTGTTTTTAGAGATTAACTATTGATTTTAGACGAGCTGGGTCAAAGGTCACGCCGCTTTCTGTACGTAACTACCGGCGTGTTTGTACAATGACTGTTGACTGACTCTCTCTGACAGTGATCTTCACTCTTCACTAACACACACACACACACACTGACTCCACACCTGCGTGATTGGTAAATATTTTGGGGGAGATTGGAGAGTAATGGAGGGCCGTGGTCGCCGACCCTCAGACAGGTGATTGGTAATGGTATGTTGATTAGTATTGACCAATCAAACTAATCCGTGGAATAGATTTGGAACACCTGAAGAATTTCCATCCTAGTTTATAGGTTATGCCACCTAAAGATTGACCACCTTAACATTATTTGAGGGGATGAGGTTAGTTTAGGTTACGTTAGGTTAGCGTTAAAAATCACTGATGAAGTAGGAACGTTCAGAAAAATTTTCATGGTGTGAGGGAAGTGAGGGAGAAACGTTCAAATGTGTAGTGGAAGGAAGAGGAGGAGAAACGTTCAAAGAGGAAGAGTAAGATGGGAAGTCAAAAAGCAAACGTTGTAGGGAGAGGGAAGGAAGAGGAGAAACGTTTAATTGGGAGGAAAGGAAGAGGAGGAGGAGAAACGTTCAAGGGAGAGGAAAGGAAGAGGAGGAGGAGGAGGAGGAGAGACGTGAAGGGGAGGAACATGTAGTCAAGATACCACGATCGAGTTGTTTTTCTCACCGTGGGAGTTACAGATGGACCAATGAGAGGCGCCAACACCTCCTACACCATCATAACCTGTATGTACGACTGCTCCAACACCTGCACAACTGCGCCAACACCTACACCATCATAACCTGTGTGTGTATGACTGCGCCAACACCTGCACAACTGCGCCAACACCTGCACGACTGCGCCAACACCTACACCATCATAACCTGTGTGTATGACTGCGCCAACACCTGCACGACTGCGCCAACACCTACACCATCATAACCTGTATGTATGACTGCGCCAACACCTGCACCATCATAACCTGTATGTATAACTGTAGGGGGACAACGCCTCTCTCTAAATCGTCAATCGGTGTGTGTGTGCGTGTGTGTGTGTGTGTGTGTGTGTGTGTGTGTGTGTGTAGGAGAGAGGTGTGTGTGTGATGGGGTGTGTAAATGGGTTTTGGGTGAGTGGTTGAAAGTGTGTGTGTGTGTGGTTTCTTCCTGGTCTTTCTGATTCTTCTTTGTCTTCTTCCTCCTTCTGTCTTTCTTGTTCTCCTTCTCTTCTTCTTCCTCCTTTTCATGTCACGTAAGGTGTAAAAAAACTCATTTCCTTCACTAATCTAAACAGTAAGCAGGAACACCAATATAAGGTAAAGAATAAAGCACATGTCATCAGTACTAGACTTGATTGGTCTACCTCAGCGAGTTAATAAAACTGTGAGCGACGTTTTATTAAAAGGAAATGAAGATAGAATGTAAAATAATATTGTGAGGTCAAATGAGTGTCTCCCCGCCCCGCCCCCCGCCCCTGCCCCAGTCGCCGCCCCCTGTTCCAAGATCTCAAAATATTTACCAGCCATCGACAGTCTTCAGCAAACTCGACCACTGTTCTCACGAGTAGTTACTGCCGGGTAGAGCTAATGAGTTATCTATCAGCAACAGGGAAATTATATTGAGATTTAATTGGAAAGCTAAAAAAGGGAGTATTTTTGTGTGTTTTGGCTTTTTTCTCCTTCAGGTACTGATGTCGTGGTTAGTATTCAGCAGCCAGTGGGTTACTCCACCACCTTGGTAGGATGCTGGTCCACCCAAGGGTTGTTCCACCGTCAGAAAACACCACCAACAGTGTACTCATTTATTACTGAGTGTACAAGAAGGGAACTCACTCCTCCTCTTCTTGCTGGCACAATGTCCTACACCTGCCCTACAGAGTCATTATTAAATCACTACCGCCACAATACATTTAACCTGACATCCGTGTTTATGTCTGTACTTTTTCATCAGTGTTGGTGAAGGTATAAAAGTTAGTGATATATCGCCCTACCTTTCCGATGTCTGACAACACGTGTCTTTAAATCATTCTGGGACGCCCCTGTACCCCGACCAGGTCTTGGGAGAGGTGAATATCCCTGGGCGGTTTGTGGTTACGGTGGGTGGAGCGGCGACTGTTTTTCTTCCTCCTCCTCCACCTCTTCCCCCTTCTCCTCCTCCCCCCTCCTCTTCTACCTTTTCTTCCCTCCCCTCCTCCTCCTCCTTTCCCTTCTTTTCCCTCTCCTCTCTTTCCTCCCCCTCCACCTCCTCTTCCCTCTCCTCTTTCTCCTACTCCTCCTCTCTCTTCATTTCCATATCGTCCTCTTCGTCCTCTTCCTTCTCCATCTAATCTTCCTCCTTCTCCATTATCTCCTCTTCCTTTCTTCCTCATCCTCCTTCTCCTCCATCTCCTCCTGTTATGAAGCACGCAAGAGGTATAGAAGCAACACAAAAGAGTGAACAAGTCTCACAGTCTTATCCCCATACTGAAGCAGAGCAGCATCTTGTACTCCTATCAGTTCTCTCTTCCATCTATGAACCCTGAGACTCATGAACCCTGAGACTCATGAACCCTGAGACTCATGAACCCTGAGACTCATGAACCCTGAGACTCATGAACCCTGAAACTCATGAACCCTGAGACTCATGAACCTGTGAATCCGAGACATGACACAGTTCAAAGATAGTCCACTGTGTAATGTCTCGGATTCACTGGTTCATGAATCTTAGGGTGGAGATGAGTCTTAGGCTTCATACGTCTAAGGGTTCATAACTTTAAGGGTTCATAAGTTTAAGGGTTCATAAGTCTTAGGCTTCATAAGTCTAAGGGTTCATAAGTTTAAGGGTTCATAAGTCTAAGGGTTCATAAGTCTCAGGGCTCATAGACGGGAGAGAGAAGACTGACAGGAGTTCTTTGGGTGAGTGTACCTTATGACAGCTGTTGGGGGAGTGTTAGCAGCCACCGCCCTTATGTTTCACACTTGACGCTCTGCTGTAGGTGGTGTCGTGGCCCAGGGAATCACTCATGGTGTATTTGTATGCTTATGGTTGAGGAGATAGGTGGGGTTTTTTGGGGGGAGGATAGAGGTGTAATCGAAATGTAATCAAAGTGTAGTCGAAATGTAATGGCTGAGGAGAGTTTTTTTTTAAAGGGCTAGAGGTGTAATCGAAATGTAATCTGGATGTAATCGAAGTATAATTTAGGTATAATTGAAGTGTAATTTATATAATGATTAAATTAGCTTAGATTAGATTTGTTTAAGTTATATTTGATTACTGTAGGTTAGATTAGCTTAAGTTAGGTTGGATTAGATTAGATTAAGTTAGGTTATATTTGATTACGTTAGGTTAGATTAGATTAAGTTAGGTTATATTTGATTACTTTAGGTTAGATTAGATTAAGTTAGGTTGGATTAGATTAGATTAAGTTAGGTTATATTTGATTACTTTAGGTTAGATTAGATTAAGTTAGGTTGGATTATATTATATTAGTTTAGGTTTGCTTTGATTTGATTACCTAACCTAACCCAAACGCCCGCTCACCGAAGGAATGCACCAAGGTCGAGTGTGGTCACCCTGGTTATTTAATGTGTGTGTGTGTCTGTCTGGAGTTGCTGTACCCGATATAAAAGTGAGTGTAGGGGCAGGACAAGGGCGTGTGACCAGACGTGTTGACAAAGAGTGGAAGGTGTCACATTTAATGCCTGAGAACCATAGTGTGTTGTGAGTGAGAGAGAAAGAATTTGACAGAAAGAGAAAGTGAGAGAAAATCTGACAGAATTTCACAGAGAAAGGGGAAAAACTTGACAGAGAAAGAGAGAAGTTGGGAGAAAATAGAGAAAGCGAGAGAGAGAATCCTTCATCCTATCACAACAAAGTAACCATAAGGTAAACTCTATAACCTTGCCACAACCACCACCACAATCACCTACCACAACCACCACCACAATCACCTACCACAACCACCACCACAACTACCAGCACTACTAATAGCCACTATACCTTCCTTAACGCTGACTGACATCACATCACCACATCTTGCGTCAAATACACAAGAGAAGCAGGAAGTGACGCAGAAAGTTACCGCTCGCTCATAAAGCTTGGTTCATCTCTAGGGAATGTTTTCATAAATGCAAAAATAATGCAAATGAAAATGCTTTTAAAGGGGCTGTGGGTGTCTTTTTTTCACCCGTCCTGCGCTTTATGTTAGTCTTTTGTTTTTTGGTTTTCTTTGCCGATTTAGAGAAAAAAATGGGGTGGGAACTGAATGACGAAAAGCGCAGGAGCTATTAATAATATTATTTTTACTACTACTACTGAATTGGACAGCAATTATTTCCATTTTTCATTGTTTTTGTTTTTCGTCCCAAATTTGGAGAAAAAATCACTGGAACTTATCGTCACAAAGCGCGGGAACTGAGCGACAAATGTGTGTTTTTTTCGTACTATTGATGGCGTTTATCTTCGTTTCATTGCTTTTGTTTTTCCCGCTAAATTTGACACTAAAAAGTGCTTTAATTCACTGACCCCCCCAAAAAATCGAAAACAACAAGAAATGTGAGAACTTAATGACAAATTTATATTTTTTTTTTTGTTGAGTTGGACAGTCATCATTTCACATCACTTCACTATTATTGTTTTTATCACCTACAGATTTCAATAAAAAATTAAAGCCGGGAACCAAATTACACACCAAAAAAACCCCGTGGAAATCGAATCGCAAGAAATAAACGAAAATAGCGTGGGAACCAAATCACAAAAAAATGCGGGAACCGAATGAAAAAAATATAAAAATAACGCGGGAACCGAATCACAAAAAATAAATAAAAAAAAGCGCGGGAACCGAATCACCAATAATAAAAAAACGCGGAACCGAATTACAAAAAAATAAATAAATAAATAAAAACCGCGGGACCGAATCACAAAAAATAAAGCGAGGACCGAATCAAAAAAAGCTCGTTAACTGAATCACCAACAAAATAACAATAAAAAAAGGAGCCAGAACTCAATGACAAACGTTTTTATTATTATTATTTTGGCGAGATTGGACAACTATCATTTTCAACATAACATTATATTCACGTCCCTGTAAACAGTAAATTAACTTGTGAATTTTAGCGACAAAACTTCATAAACAGATGTGATTATCTCTCTCGCCACAACACAAATGAAATGAAAAAACAAAATAAAAGTAAATATATAACAAACTCATATACTTTTTGGTGGCACCGCATCAAATTATTTTTTCGAAAGTATATAATAATATTTTGCCATTATTTTTCACAACTTTCATACAAATAGGATACTATTATTTTTTATAGTTTGGGAATATTTTATTAACGATAGTTATGAAAATATTATAAAAGTGATTTATTTTTACGTTTTATTTTTACATTTGGTTTATTATCGTCAATTGGAACAACAATGGCGCTTATGTGTACTAATAAAAATGAATAAAAATTACTAAAAATTAGTAAAGTTAATTAGCTAAAGACCAAATGAATAAAATAAGTGTAAAATATGTACTAGGATTTTATTAATTTAGTTACTGTGAGTCTTACTGGAGTTTAACTTGAATTTGATGTAAAAGAAGTGGATAGTTATAAGACGGACAGACAATCTTAAGAGTTATGATTGGTATGTGTTATAGGTATGGGTGTTTGTATGCACTTACTACTACTACTACAACTACTACTACTACTACTACTACTACTACAACTACTACTACTACTACTACTACTACTACTACTACTACAACTACTACTACTACTACTACTACTACAACTACTACTACTACTACTAATAATAATAATTGTATGTATGTACAGCATGTGTGTGAACGTATATTGCACTTATATATTTGTATCTCTATGTGTCATGTTTATGTATGTATCTTTGTGTCATGTGTATGTATGTATGTATGAATGTATGTATGTATGTATGTATGTATGTATGTATACATAACAGGACCAGCGAGCAGAGAACATTGACCTTAAGAGAAGAACACAAGGAAAAGAATGAATAATAACACTGATGAAAATTAAGGCACAAGGTAGGAGTAATAACCAGGTGAGAGAGAGAGAGAGAGAGAGAGAGAGAGAGAGAGAGAGAGAGAGAGAGAGAGAGAGAGAGAGAGATAATCAAGGTGAAATAAAAATAGAAACGGAGAGAGATGGAAAGATAGATATTGAGAGAGAGAGATAGATAGACAGAGAGAGAGAGAGAGATAGACAAGAAGAGAGAGAGATAGATAGACACAGAGAGAGAGAGAGAGATAGACAAGAAGAGAGAGAGATAGATAGACACAGAGAGAGAGAGAGATAGACAAGAAGAGAGAGAGATAGACAAGAAGAGAGAGAGATAGACAAGAAGAGCGAGAGATAGATAGACAGAGAGGGAGATTGAGAGAGAGAGAGAAAGATAATAACCGGGCAGGAGGTGAAAGACACAAAAACAAAGACGACACGTGTGGCCGCAGGAATCTTGCCAGTCACTGTGTCGCTGTGTAGGTGACAGAGAGAGAGAGAGATTTATAAAAGAAAAGAGAAAATAGATTGAAGAGAGAGAGAGAGATTACTAGAAGAGAAAGAAATGACTTATAGATAGATAGATAGATAGCTCGATAGACAGAGACATATAGATAGATAGAGAACATTTGACATATCTGCTTAACACAATACATTACACCATTAGTAAATTATCTCTATCTATCGATCTATCTATCGATCTATCTATCTTTCAATTCATTTATCATGTATCATATCCATCTATCTATCTAGCTATGTATATCTATCTATCTATCACTCGAACTTATAGGTAAGACGTGACCCTCGGGACGGGCTTTGAGTTACAGCTCCAACTTGAAGGTCGGCCTGGAAGTAAGACACAGACAGAGTAGCAAGTGAGGCGCCCGCAACAGCGTGGTCTGAGATACTGAATTAATTTCGGATTTAAGTTTAGGATTAATTCGGGATTCGAGGTCGGTGGTGGTTCGGGCTCAGAGGTGATTCGGATTTGGGTTCAGATGTGATTCGGATTCGGAGGTGATTCGGATTTGGGTTCAGATGTGATTCGGATTCGGATTTGAGTTCAGATGTGATTCGGGTTCGGAGGTGATTCAGATTCGTATACCTAATAGATACCTCAACACCCCCAATAGGTACACCCAGGGTACACAGACCACCCACTAAGACTTAAGCTTCCTGGCAGCTATGAGGAACACAGTCAAAACAAACCATCGGCTGCCTAAGACAAGCAACCACAGTGTTAAAGCATCTCTCTCTCTCTCTCTCTCTCTCTCTCTCTCTCTCTCTCTCTCTCTCTCTCTCTCCTGTTTACATCCTGGAGTGTCACACGCTTCCTACACCATCCCTGGCTAGTTCTGTTTACATGCTAGGGGAAGAGGGGTGCTTGCTAAACCATCCCTGGCTAGTTCTGTTTACATGCTAGGGGAGGAGGGGTGCTTGCTAAACCATCCTTGGCTAGTTCTGTTTACATGCTAGGGGAGGAGGGGTGCTTGCTAAACCATCCCTGGCTAGTTCTGTTTACATGCTAGGGGAGGAGGGGTGCTTGCTAAACCATCCTTGGCTAGTTCTGTTTACATCCTAGGGGAGGAGGGGTGCTTGCTAAACCATCCCTGGCTAGTTCTGTTCACATGCTAGGGGAAGAGGGGTGCTTGCTAAACCATCCCTGGCTAGTTCTGTTTACATGCTAGGGGAGGAGGGGTGCTTGCTAAACCATCCTTAGCTAGTTCTGTTTACATCCTAGGAGGGGAGGGGGTGTGGCTGGCGCGTTTTGTGAGATGTGGCAACTATGTGTTTGTTTACATAGTATTAAACTCCCGGAATGACCCTGAGGAACCTCACAATAATAGCCAGACTAAGGATGCTAGATAACCATTACACAAAGTTGCCACATCTCACTAAACGTGTCAGTCACTGTACCAGGTATAAGTGCAGGCGAGTGTACATATTTGACTTCCCTGTTGACGTGACCTACCTGTTAGCGTGACTTACCTGTTGGCGTGACTTACCTGTTGACGTGACTTACCTGTTGGCGTGACCTAGTTGTTGACGTGACCTACTTGTTGACGTGAGTAACTGCTGTAGGTCATCGGTCAACAGGTGTTAGGTGTGTCATGAGGTTTGACCCCCCGTTGTCTTGCTATTTGAACCTGGACCATGACTGATGATGAGTGATGGTGAAAGGGGGAAGGGGGAGGAGGAGAGAAAGAAAGGAAAGGGGGATAGAGAAGGAGGGGAGAAAAAGAGAAAAGGGGGAAAGGAGGAGGGAAAGAAAGGGGGGTAAAGAGAAAGAGGAAAAAGAAAGGAAAGGGGAAGGGGCGGC
The DNA here is from genome assembly GCF_018991925.1 of Homarus americanus. Taxonomy (NCBI): domain Eukaryota; kingdom Metazoa; phylum Arthropoda; class Malacostraca; order Decapoda; family Nephropidae; genus Homarus; species Homarus americanus. The sequence goes on along the minus strand of NW_024732415.1, from coordinate 812,294 downwards.
GTAATGCGTGACCCCGTGATGGAGGGGGAGGTGTAGGAGGAGGAGTCGTGTGTGACCCAGTGTATTAATGCATGACCCCCGTGATCTCACCTTACCTCACCAGCAGCTGTCACCAACACCACCACCACCAACCACCACCACCAGCCACCAGCCACCACTCTGTCACCACCACACACCACCACCAGCCACCACAGTTGACTCACTTTCGCCACACTTCCACCACGGCCGTTCACCTCCTCCCTCCCTCTTCTCTTTTCTCCTCTCTTTCCCTTCCTTCCCTCCCTCTTTTCTCCGCCTCCCCTTCATCCCTCTCTTTACCCCTCCTCCCCTCTCTCTTCTCCCTCCTGTCCCTCCTCCTCTCTCTCCCCCCCCTCATCCCTACCCTCTCCCCCTCCCTCTCCCTCCCTTACGAACACCTGCCGACCATACCAACACGCCAGAAGACACACCTGGACTATCTGTAACAGGTGTGTTAGGTGTGTGGTGGTTATGGTCCGTATGTCTTATTTACGCGGTGTTTACACATATATCCCCCTTCTTGTTTACATATATAGGGGAAGTTTACAGTGTATTCTTGTTTGTTTGCAGAGTCGCTTGATGTTTGTGTTTAGAGAATCTCTTGATGTTTGTGTTTACAGTCTCTTGTTTGTGTTTACAGAGTGCCTAGGTTGTGTTTACATAGTCGCTCGATGTTTGTGTTTACAGACTCCCTTATTATTTGTGCTTACAGACTCCCTTTTTGTTTATATTTACCTGTAAAACAACCAAGGGACTTTGTAAACACCCTTGTAAACACTCCATACAGTATATTAAATAATTCGTATCGGCCTCAGGTTAGGTTAGGTTAGGTTAGGTTAGGTTAGGTTAGGTTAGGTTAGGTTAGGTTAGGTTAGGTTAAATGAATGATTGAGTGCTGACGGCCATTAAACGATACAGGAAAAATAGGTATTGACTGCAAATGGTCGCACAATTTGGGATTTAAATTCTATTGCGTCCTGCGGTGTATGAATATGCAGCTAGTACTCAACCCGGGGTTTTCAATAAGGATTTTATGCCAGACTTGTGTAAAATAGCATTATCTCAATTTGGTAGCTGGCAATGATAGCGGTGTGATGGTCTGGTGTGTGTGTGTGTGGTAAGGTGTTGTTTGTGTGGTGTGGTTGTGTTTGTGGTGAGAGGTGTGGTTAGGTGGTGTGTTTTAGTGGGAGGTGTAGTGTGGTGTGTGGGAGGTGATGTGGTTGTGTTTATGTGGTGTGGTGTGTTGAGGAGAGGTGTGGTGTGGTGTGCTAAAGGTGTGAGGTGTGTTTTGGTGGGAGGTGTGGTTATGTGGTTATGGTGGTGGTGATAATTATCGTTATAATAGTGGTGATGGTAATTGTGGTTATAGTAGTGGTGATGGTGGTTGTTGTGGTAGTTGGTCAGCAGACGTAGTTGGCTGGGGTGTTCAACTAAGGCATTGGGTCAAGATAGAGCTATTCCTTCTGACGTGGCAGGAAGGGGAAGAGGAGGAGGGGTATGGGGGGAACTTATACCCATGGTGGGGAGGTAGGGGAAGTGAGTGGGGAGTGGATATACTGTACTGGCTAAATCATGACTCCTCCCCGCCTACAGTCACGCACCCCTACCCCCCCTCACCCATCTCCCCTCACCTGTCCCTCCCCACTCCTCACCACACCCTCCCCACCCATCACCTCTCACCCACCAGGTATACCTACGCTCCTCTCTTTTGTCTTACCTACGTCTTCCTACACTTCTTCCTTCCTTCCTCTCTCCCTTCCTTCCTTCTCTCCCTTCCTTCCTTCCCACATCTGTCCCAGTACCTCATTAAAGTCCAAGAAATTCAGCACTTCCCTCACACACACACCACAGCGGCCACTTTAAACCCTTGATATGAACCCTTTAAGAGAATATGAACCTTAGGCTGTAAATATATCGTTGTTGTCATCACCAAAGCCTTGTGTGTGACGTCATGGCGACACTATGGCGACTGATTTCGCAGGAATTTTTTTTTTTAATTGACGGTTAAATAAAGATGGAATTACTAGTGTTTCTTAATACAGTGGTTATTTATACAGCTAACCTAACCTTACCTATTCTAACCTTACCTATTCTAACCTAACCTAATCTAACCTATTCTAACCTAACTTAACCTAACCTAACCTAACCCACATCTAAACTTTGCATATTGGCTAGTAAATAGGTCCCGTGTCCGCTAATTATCTTTTATGTTGTACTGAGGGAGTTGATATGGAGTTGAGGCTTAAGAAACGAATGAATAACGCTAAAACAAAATTGCATCGCAACCGACAGGAGTATAAGTGAATAATTAGAATAATAAATTAAATAATCTAAGTTTAAAACAAAAGAGAAACGAATCTCATTTAAAATTAGTATATTTATAAATTTATGATAGCCAATCGTGTTTGTTTTGATGCTAAGTATAAGTGAATAGTTATAACAATAAATGAAATAATCTTAGGCTAAAACAAAATCGAATCAAATTGCAAAAAGCTACAGATATAACGCAGACCTGAACACTGTATATGGTATCCAATCCTTTTCTATTAATGTGGATTATAAACGACTACTTAGCTTAATAAATGGAATAATATAGAGTTAAAAACAAAAGAGCATCGTATCCCAACTAACAAAGGGGTTTCGACGCATTCTGGCTGTACTGTGTGTTTGTTTATACGTGTATGTTGTCCCTAGTTTTTTTTTTATTATTTTTGTTTCTGTTATCATTTTTCAGTGATTGTTTACCTGTGTATGTATGTATGTGTTTTCATTTTTCAGTTATTGTTTTCTGTGTGTTTAAATGTATGTATGTATGTATGTATATTTAAAATGTTCAATTATTGTTTACCTGTGTATGTATTTTCATTTTCAGTTATTATTTACATGTGTGTGTAAATGTATATATGTATAACAGCACTGGTTCACCATCCCACAGTTGCGCAGCGGTGGTGGGAGTGTTGTTGTGCATATCTGTATTATAAGCTACAACAAATCAATAGGAGGTTGGTAATAATACGTGTGTGTGTGTACTGTCCTGACTTTGACTCTGCTGCTGCAAGTGGTGGTGGTGGGTGACTGATACCTCCACCACACACAGACACACACACACACACACACACACACACATCTATCAGTATTAACCTTTATAAAAAAAAATACACAGTTTGCGTTTCTAGCAAGTAAAATATTTTTGGGATTGTGTTTATATATCTACCGTGTTATGTTGGGTGTATCTAGATGAAGGTAGAAGAGAGAGTGAGTGAGAGAGAGGTGTAGTGTGAGGTAAGAGATTTTTGGCAACTGCGGCTTTGGCCCAGTGCAGTCGCAACAGGTCGCTGTATGTATCGTCTATATATCTATCTAAACTCACTACTCTCGCTTCCTTAATCCTTTATATAGTTTAATCTAAAACTTTAACACAAGGATTAAATATATTCTTAATCATACACAACACGTGGATAGTTTTAACACCTGTAGAATATCGAGATTTAATGATTGAAAAATATAGAAGAATAATGATCATTTGGCAACTGTCCTCGGCAGGTGGAGCGGCCTACCCCTTACCTGACTGACGACACCGTGTAAACATTGTCTGACGCGAGCATAACCACACCATCTTTCACCCAGCCACACTCACCCAGCCACACCCTATGGTATACTAACACATAATGCTAGTTAATTAAACCTCAATGTTAATTAATCTAATGAGTATTATGTTAGTTTAGTTAGTGGGAAGGATTTCGTTTTGGGCCGGTGGTAGCTGGCTTGTGTGTGGAGGAGGAGGGCAAGTGACCGGCTGTGAGTGACCTGTCCTCCTCCACCACCTTCTCCTCCTCCTCCTCCTAATCTTCTTCCTCCTCCTCCTCCTCATCCTCCTACACAATAGAGGTTAATCCCTAACCTGTGTGTTTACCTGCCGCCGCTCAAGAGGTCATTCCCAGGCGATAACAGTGCTGATCCTTCCTCTACCTGTTCTCTCCTGCCCTCCAGAGACGTGTGTTACAACTTCCAGGGGAATAAATGGGTGGTGGTTAGGTTAGGGTCGCTGGGTGGTGGTTAGGTTAGGATCGTTGGATGGTGGTTAGGTTAGGGTCGCTGGTTGGAGTGGCTAACTGTAGGCGTGTTTGGTGCTGAATCCGTGTGAAAACGTGTGGTATGGTGGAAGAGGATGGGGGGGGTCTGGATAGATGTGAACTTTGTTATTTTCGGTGTGGATATTTGATTGATGATGAACTCAATAAAAAATGTATGTTGTGTGTGTTGTGTGTGTTCTTTTGTGTGTGTGTGTGTGATGCTTAATAACCTTATTGCACTTGACACACACACACACACACACACACCATGTCATCACCTCACACAGACAGCACACTAATAAGAACATCCTCAGATTTCACAACAGTCACAACACCTTACCTGCCACACACTGTATACATACTAAGTGAAGACGTCAGGTGAGAGGTAGGAGGGGGTTAGGTAGGAATTGGTGAGGGGGAAAGAGGGGGGGTGAGGTATTGGAGAGGAGGAGAGTGGGGAGGAGAGTTATTGGGAGGGGAGGTGAGAGGTAGGTAGGATGGGGTGAGTTATTGGGAGGGGGAGGAGAGAGGGGGGTGAGAGGTAGGTAGGATGGGGTGAGTTGGCTGGGAGGGGGAGGAGAGAGGGGGTGAGAGGTAGGTAGGAGGGGGTGAGTTATTGGAGGGGAGGAGAGAGGGAGGAGAGAGAGGTGAGAGGTAGGTAGGAGGGGTGAGGGTTGAGTTGGGGTGAGTTATTGGGAGGGAGGAGAGAGGGGTGAGAGGTAGAGATGGGGTGAGTTATTGGGTGAGAGGTAGGTAGAGAGGGGGGAGGAGAGAGGGAGGAGAGAGGTGAGTTGAGCTTGGAAGGGGAGGAGAGAGGGGTGAGTTATTGGAGGGGAGGAGAGAGGGGTGAGTTGTTGGGAGGGGGAGGAGAGAGGGGGTGAGAGGTAGGATGGGGGTGAGTTATTGGGAGGGAGGAGAGAGGGGGTGAGTTATTGGGAGGGGGAGGAGAGAGGGGGTGAGATTGGAAGAGAGAGGGGAAAAGACTAGCATTAAAGTTTCATAACCAATAGTTTTCATGTTGTGTGTATGTTTGTATGTCATATCGCACGACGGGGCAGTTTTGGGTGGAGTATTTGTTATGTTAGGTCATTGATGTGGAGGTAGGTAGGTTCCTCCCCTCTCCCTCCCCTCCCCATCACTCCTCTCTCCATCCCCCTCTTCCTCCTCCCTCCCCTCCTCCCTCCTCCTCACCCCCTCTCTCCATCCCCCCTTCCTCCCTCTCCCTCCTCCCCCTCCCCTCTCCCCGTTGTTCTGTCAACATGGGGGAAATAACATGGCAATTGTACCCAGTGCTAATACACACACACGGGTACAGATATATGCCTACATAGATATACAGTATATACAGACACACATGGGCACACACACACACACACACACACACACACACACACACACACACACACACACACACACACACACGGGTCATTTAAACTTTAGCTCTTCATGCAGCTTTATGATGGAATCTCTGTCTATTAACACTTATGAGATACCTTAACTATTGCTGTTATTATGTTATAGTTCTGTCAATGACCCTCAACCACCACTAGTACCATTACTATTACTACCACTATTACTACTACCACCACTACCATTATTACTACCACTATTACCATTACTACTACCACTATTACTACTACCACTATTACCATTACTACTACCACTATTACTACTACCACTATTACCTTTTTTCCACACCATCACACCCCCACCACACCATCCCTACCTCCACCTTCACACCACCACCACACCATCGCACCCCTACCATACCATCCCTACCCCACCTTCACAACTACCACCACCACCACCACCACACCATCACACCCCTACCATACCAGCCCTAACCCCACCTTCACAACTACCACCACCACCACCACACCATCACACCCCTACCATACCATCCCTACCCCACCTTCACAACCACCACCACACCACGACATACCATCAAACATCACCACAAATAATTAACCAGCCTTTAAAGTTCATCAAACAGAGCTGTTGCAGAAGCTCCTGAAGGTGCGGCACTCCTCCTCCGCCTTCTCCTCCTCAAAGTTCACTAATAAATCATTCTCAAAGTTCAATGGTGAATAATTCCTCTTAGTCACTAATTATGGGCGACTAACAACGCTGGTGACTAGGGGTGAGGTGTGTGTCAGGGGTCAGGGGGGTTAGGGTATGTCATAGAGTGTGTTAGAAGTGTCAGGGAATGTCATGGGGAGCCAGGAGTGTTGGGGTGGGAATCAGAGGTGTCATAAGGTCTTTAATTATCAAATAAAATAAACCTTTCAAATGTGGCATGAAACCCAACCCAACCTAACCTAACCCAACCCAACCTAACCTAACCTAACCCAACCCAACCCAACCCAACCCAACCTAACCTAACCCAACCCAACCCAACCCAACCCAACCCAACCCAACCCAACCTAACCCACCCAACCTAACCCAACCCAACCCAACCCAACCCAATCCAACCCAACCTAACCTAACCTAACCATTCAACTTCGTATACTATGATCCCTCACGTAGAATAAGGCCCGACGCAGATCAACACGAGCGATAACACCTGTCCGACACACCTGTGAGGGCCCGACAGGTGTTAATGACGCCGCCAGGGTACACGTGTGGAAGATATCATGTGGGTGTTTGTTATCGATGCTTATTTTTTAATCTTGTTTTTATTATAGTGAAGTGGTGAGGTGGTTTGGAAGTGTGTGTGTGTGTGTGTGTGTGTGTGTGTGTGTGTGTGTGTGTACCCTGATCGGCCCTGTATCATCTTCCCCTCCCCCTTCCCCTCCCCCTTCCCTTCTCTCTTCCCCCTTCCCTCACCACTCTTACCCTTCCCTCTTCTCCACTCCCTCTCCCCACCCATCCCTTCTCTCCCCATCTGAGATCGAGTAATGACGACTGACTTTGTATATGATGCAAGTTGAGCCTCTCGGGGGTGGGGAGGAGAGGGGGTGAGGGGTGATAAGGTCAGAGGTCAGGTCATGCTCAGAGTGTGTTATGTATCCTTTATTTGGGAAACTGTTGAGGGAGACGAGGATAAGTTGCGTGTGTGTGTGCGTGTATATGTGTGTGTGTGTATGTATATGTGTGTGTAAGGGAGAGTAGTATATTAGTTTCTGTCTCTGTGTGTATGTATGTGTGTGTTCGTGTGTGTATATTTTTGTGTGTATGAGTGTATATATATCTCTGTTAAAACCAAATTTAAAACACCATCTCATACAAAAATCTAATAAAACCCCACAAATTAAATAACAAACTCCAAAAATTTAACTTCTACCGTCTAACAAGAGTTGTGGAAAAAGGTTTAACACGAGAGATTATTATCCTGGTAATACTTCGGTGGGAGTGAAATCAAAGTTTGGGAACCACAATTGAGGCTCCTGGTACCATTGAGGCTCCTGGCACCATTGAGGCTCCTGGCACCACTGAGGCTCCTGGCACCATTGAGGCTCCTGGCACCATTGAGGCTCCTGGCACCACTGAGGGCCCTCCTGGCACCTTGAGGCTCCTGGCACCGTGAGGCTGGCACCTGGGGCTCCTGGCACCTGAGGCTCCTGGCACCTTTGAGGCTCCTGGCACCACTGAGGCTCCTGGCACTGGGGCTCCTGGCACCTTGAGGCTCCTGGCACCTTTGAGCTCCTGGCACCGGAAGGCCCCTGGCGCCTTTGAGGCTCCTGGCACCATTGAGGCTCCTGGCACCATTGAGGCTCCTGGCACCATTGAGGCTCCTGGCACCATTGAGGCTCAAGTTTATACCAGATCTCTCTCTTTAAGGCTCAGGGTCACTAGTTAGGGGGGAGTGACTTAAGGGGGTGGTGGGTGACTTAGAGTGGGTGGGGGTGACTGACTTAGGGTAGGTGGGGGTGGCTGACTTAGGGTGGGTGGGGGGTGGTGGCTGACTTTGTGGAGGTGGCTGCTCGCTTATCACATACAGACAGAAAACGGGATGTAGGAGACGTGTTAGATAGATTATAGACAGACAGACAGACAGACAGAGAGTTACATTACGTCAATATAATCAGAATTTTTGGGTGTATTTCATTATTCTTTTTCCCCTGTCACCATCCACCAACACCATCTTGTCACCACTTCGCTAGGTTCCTCTGGGCGATATTCCAGTTACAGGTGGAGCCCTGAGTGGAGCACCTGGGCGGAAACATACTGAAACCTGTTGAAATTAAACTCATTGGAGCATTGGAGTATCTTGTATGTGTAGAGGAGGAGGAGAAAGAGTGAAGAAGAGAAGGGGGTAGTAGAGAAGATAGGGAGGAAGAGAGGAGGAGGAGAAAGAAGGGAAGGAAGAGAATGAGAAAGAGGGGGAGGAGGAAGAGAAGAAGATGGAGACACCATATAGCCTTACACCTGACACCAATACATCTGACACAATACACCTGACACCATTACACCACACACCTGACACCTAATTATGAACAGGTAACAACAGGTATAGCAATGTAACCGAGTATTTCGTATTTCACTTAACTAAACTTCACTTTACATTTTTCAGGTACCCTTCCGCAGTTGGGTCGACGTGGGGTGCCTAGGTGCGAACCAGTAAGTCTAAGGACAGAGGGTGAGCACTGTAGTCACTCATCCACCGCGAGGCTTTTGAATAATGTTACTTTTACGTGAGTCTGAACTAGCATTGACGTCTATTAAAACTAGCACCCGTTAGAACTAACGCCCATTAGAAGGACCCATTAGAACTAGCACCCATTAGAAGGATCCATTAGAACTCATACCCATTACAACTAGTACCCATTACAATTAGCACCTATTACAACTAGCATCTATTACAACTAGCATCTATTACAACTAGCATCTATTATAACTAGCACCCATTACAACTAGCACCCATTACAACTAGCACCCATTACAACTAGCACCCATTACAACTAGCACCCATTACAACTAGCACCCATTACAACTAGCACCCATTACAACTAGCACCCATTACAATTCAGCATCCATTACAACTAGCACCCATTACAAATCCAGCACCCATTACAACTAGCACCCATTACAACTAGCACCCATTACAACTAGCACCCTTTAAAACTAGGAGTGCATCTCGCCTCTGGTAATGTTATTGACATCCTGAGTCATATATATAAAGCTGTGAACTTTGGGAGGTGAACTATGAACTATGGCAAGAACATCGGGGTGGGTGGGGTGAGAGGGAGGGGTGGGTGAGTGAGTGAGAGGGAAGGTGGGTGGGTGGGAGAGGGAGGGTGGGTGGGTGAGAGGGAGGGTGGGTGGGAGTGAGAGGGAGGGTGGGTGAGGGAGAGGGAGGGTGGGTGGGTGAGAGGGAAGGTGGGTGAGTGAGAGGGAGGGTGGGTGAGTGGGAGAGGGAGGGTGGGTGAGTGAGAGGGAGGGTGGGTGAGTGAGGAGGGAGGGTGGGTGGGTGAGAGGGAGGGTGGGTGAGTGAGAGGGAGGGTGGGTGAGTGGAGAGGGAAGTGGTGAGTGAGAAGGAAGGTGGAAAGTGGGTAGGAGGGAAAAATAGATCCACATTCCCCCTCCTCCCAACTCAGCCTCCTCGAACACACACACACACACACACACACACACACACACACACACACACACACATTATTTTTATATAATTCTTAAGGAAATTTATTTGCTTTATTTTATTGATATGTAAATCGTATTTTTTTTGCCTTGCCTTTATGTTCATGGTAAGTGTATGTGTGTTTACAGTTTACAGCTAATTTACAGTTTACAGTTAGTTTACAGTTTACAGTTAACATTTTAGTTAGTTTACAGTTTACAGTTAATTTATAGTTAGCTTACAGTTAGTTTACAGTTAACACTCGACAGGATGGGTTTTAAAGATGGCGGTGGTGCTATTAGCTAGGGAAGGAAGAAGCTCAGCTGTGCAGGTGTGGCTCACATAACACCTGTCTAACACCTGTAGCTTAACCACGATTACCTACCACTACTTCCTTTACTACCACCATCACTACTACTACTACCACTACCACTACTACTACTACTACGTCAGATCATGTGAGGAAGTGATATGGGTAAGGTGGTCTTGATAAATAAGCTCAGTGGTTGTCCCTCCTCTTCTTCTTCCACCTCTTCCTCCACAACCTTCTCCTCCTCTTTCTCATCCACCTCCTCTTCCACCACCCCTCCTCCTCTCCTCTTCCTCTTCCTCTCTCCCCCTCCTCCTCCACGTGTAGGAGTGAGTGAGTCTGTGTGTTGACAAATGTATGGTGACAATAACCTTGACCTATCTATCCCTGTGTCACGCCTCCCACACCATACAGTCATGGCTCGTGTGTGTGTGTGTGTGTGGACGGTTGATATTGCAGTCATCTCTCAACACCATACAGTCATGGCTCGTGTGTGTGTGTGTGTGTGTGTGTGTGTGTGTGTGTGTGACGGATGATATTGCAGTCATCTCCCAACACCATACAGTCAGCGGCTCGTGTGTGTGTGTGTGTGTGTGTGTGTGTGTGTGTGTGTGTGTGGACGGATGATATTGCAGTCATCTCCCAACACCATACAGTCATGCCTCGTGTGTGTATATGTGTACGTCTGTGTGTGTGTGTATATGTTGACGGACGATAATGCAATCATCTCCTACTGTGTGTTTGTCTGTCTCTCTCTAGCCCTTAGGAAACACCCAAGGACCACGAATACTTCCCTTAGGAACACCAGACTCAAATTACAATGTACTGTACCCTCACACTACACCCAGGTGCTAATCTATCTACCTGTGTCTACCTGTATCTACCTGAACTTAACAATAAACTAACACTTAACCAGATTTTACCACTGAATAACATACCATTATTTTTATTCTATCTACCTGAATATACGTGTATCAACCAGTATCTACCTGTATCTACCAGTATCTACCTGAATATACCTGTATCAACCAGTATCTACCTGTATCTACCTGAATATACCTGTATCAACCAGTATCTACCAGTATCTACCTGAATATACCTGTATCTACCTGTATCTACCTGAATACACCTGTATCAACCAGTATCTACCTGTATCTACCAGTATCTACCTGAATATACCTGTATCAACCAGTATCTACCTGAATATACCTGTATCAACCAGTATCTACCAGTATCTACCTGAATACACCTGTATCAACCAGTATCTACCTGTATCTACCTGAATACACCTGTATCAACCAGTATCTACCTGTATCTACCAGTATCTACCTGAATATACCTGTATCAACCAGTATCTACCTGTATCAACCAGTTTATACCTGTATCTACCTGTATTAACCAGTATCTACCAGTATCTACCTGAATATACCTGTATTAACCAGTATCTACCAGTATCTACCTGAATATACCTGTATTAACCAGTATCTACCTGTATCTACCTGAAATTAACACTAAACTAACACCAAACCAGATTTTAACACTGAACAACGTACCATCCTTTCCTTGTTGACTTTATTAACTAATTGTCATCACCACAAACGTTTATCCCGTCATCAATCAATAGAATAAATTACCATAACAATGTATAATAATAATAGATAACATAATTATCATCAATTAGTATATTTTGATCATTATATGGAGACTTATGGTTCGCTGTTTATAATGCGACAAACACGAGTACTATTTTATATCATATAATAAAACGGTTCCTATAATCGGCTTTGCTGTGCATAATTATACCACTGTTGATGTTATAGGGTATATAATTGGGTAATAGGTGATTTGGTAGTTAAGGTGTGTTTTTTTGTGACATAATGCAGTTTGTGGTTTTGGGTTTACGATATACATACATACATGCATACATACACTCACTGTATATGAATAACATTGGTACAAATACACTGTATACCACACACTGTACATGGACAACAACACAGACACACAGACACACACAGACAGACAGACACACACACACACACACACACACACACACACACAGACACACACATAATACAGACAGACACAGACACACACACACAGACACATACAGACAGACACACACAGACACACACACACACACACAGACACACAGACACACACAGACAGACAGACACACACACACACACACACACACACACACACACACACGTCTCTATCTCATACCATATTTTCTCTCTCTTGTTGGGTGAATCAAGAGACTGAGAGACATCAAAGCAAAAGGGAAAGATGACAGTAGAGGAGAGGACAGTAACACAGAAAGTACCTTGACAACACGTGGGTAGAAAGTGATCAGGAGAGTGCCAAGACAAGCAGAAATATCCATACGTACTATTATATATATGTGAGGGTAGAAAATGACCAGGAAAGTACCTAAATTATACACACGTACTACAGATGTTCATATCCTCACCTTTCATTGGATATTCTTGTGTTTGTGTAGAGATGTCCGTGTGTGTGTGTGTGTGTGTGTGTGTGGCAGAGGAAGCGACGGAGCAGTTTGTGTAGGTATGATAACACATTATTATCTACAAAAGTGTTTTTCCTTTCTACAGGATATCCTACAACGGCGGCAGAGGATGCTTTACTAACTGTGAACGCCGAGAGAGGATAACTGTGCGTGTGTGTGTGTGGTTATGTTACGTACAAGAATAAGATAACTGTGTGTGTGTGTGTGCGGTTATGTTACGTACAAGAATAAGATAACTGTGTGTGTGTGTGCGGTTATGTTACGTACAAGAATAAGTTATGTTACGTACAAGAATAAGATAACTGTGTGTGTGTGTGCGGGTTATGTTACGTACAAGAATAAGATAACTGTGTGTGTGTGTGTGCGGTTATGTTACGTACAAGAATAAGATAACTGTGTGTGTGTGTGTGTGTGCGTGGTTATGTTACGTACAAGAATAAGATAACTGTGTGTGTGTGTGTGCGTGGTTATGTTACGTACAAGAATAAGATAACTGTATGTGTGTGTGCGTGGTTATGTTACGTACAAGAATAAGATAACTGTGTGTGTGTGTGCGTGGTTATGTTACGTACAAGAATAAGATAACTGTGTGTGTGTGTGTGCGTGGTTATGTTACGTACAAGAATAAGATAACTGTGTGTGTGTGTGCGTGGATATGTTACGTACAAGAATAAGATAACTGTGTGTGTGTGTGTGTGGACATTTGGCTCGGTGCCGCCTTACGTTGGCTCTTCTTGGACGAGTGCCACGTAAACCTAACCTAACCTAACCCAATAAGTATTTTTTCTCGCCTGGTACAAATGGTCGGTAGTGGTAGTAGTAGTGAGTAGTGGTGGTGGTAGTAGTAGTAGTAGTAGTATTGGTGGTAGTAGTAGTAGTGGTGAGTTTTTGTAGTAGTGGGTGTTAGTTGTATTTAGTGGTAGTGATAGTAGTAGTGGGTGGTGGTAGTAGTAATAGTGGTAGTGATGGATGCTGGTGATAGTGGTAATGACAGTAGTAGGTGGAGGAGGGGAGGGGGTTGGTTTAGACGTGAGCAGCCGTGACACCATCAAAGGAGTTAGTTCTCAACGCTACCTGGGCCACCAATCTTTACCCAGGTGTTGGTTCATTGTCACTTGTTTGGCCCGTGGCGAGTCCTCCCTCCTACACGTCTACCTGCAAATGTAAACAAGAGATTTAAACAGTAGAATTAGACAATAGATTTAAACAATAGAATTTAACAAGAGATTTTAACCATAGATTTAACAGTATTATAGCTTCGTGTATTTGGTCATTATTATTATTATTATTATCATAACAGTCTTCAGTAGGAACAAGACAGTCAACAGTCAGCTGTTCCACTTTTACCTCACCAGCACGCACCATTTCCTTGCCAGTCATTGCCTTAGTCACAGTCAGGTCCTCACACGTGTTCCTTGGGCATTTGTATGTAACTGTATATTTTCAGCCTTCTGGCTGCCAAGCTCTTTCAATAAACCGTTAATTATTATTATTACATGTGTTCACAGTTGCCAGTCAGCTGCCACCAGTCACATCTTTTAATGACAGTCAGTTTTTATTTGACTGTATTAGTAGATTATCCATGGGTGAGTGGTAGTAACTGGTGGTATATTAAGGGCGTTGTTCTCGGGTTCACAGTCACTCTCCAGTCATTCAGTTAATCACAGTCAGTTCCTGTATGAGTGTATCGCTATACTAAATCGCCTCACGTGTGTTGGTTGGTGACGGGGGGGGGGGGTGCTTACTGGAGGAAGAAGAAGAGGAGGAAGAAGGAGGAGGAGGAAGAAGGAAAAGAGGAGGACCGCGGTAGACAAGTGCAGCACCAAACATCATTTCCAGAGACTATACCACTGGGCCCCTGTCAAGCAACTCCCTACCGCCTCCACTATCACACGCTGAGACACCAACCAAGATTATTATTATTATCTCTTAATTTCTCTCTAATTCATCCCCTTTTATTGATATTTCTTACTGTTTATCTTTTATTATCACATCAAGATGAATTAGTGTGTGTATAAAAAAATGTATAAGTGATATCGTGTATAAAAAAATATAATTTGTAATGTATGTGGGAAGGACGCGCTCAGCAGTAGTTACAGGGTTAGCGGCATGGAATTGTTATGCCAAATTGTGCGTGTTAATTTTGTTTCTCTATTGTTTAACTGTTGGGATGTGGTCATGGTGTTTTTATTTGGTCTATTAACACGTGATTTGTAGCTGTGGATTGTGTTTTAAGAGCCACAAGGAGAGGAGTTTGAAAATACGGCCACAACGAGAGAGACAACAACACGACTAACTAGCATCCCACGTGCGCACCCCCACCACTCCCCCCCAGGTAAGGTTCTCGACCAATGAGAGCGTAGCGTTAGCGGGTCGTCATGGCAACCTACCCCCCCTCATCTCCCGGCGTCCCTCCTCTTCCCCTGGCCTCGGACCCCCTCCCCCGCTCCCGAGTCGACTTGGCTACAGTACAGTGTTCAACATGTACGCTAAGGGGAAGGGCTCGTCCGTGCCCTCCGATGCGCAAGCCAGGGAGAAGTAAGTGAAACGTACACAATGCAGGAGGATTATGTGGTGTTGTGGCACTCAGTTGGAGAGTGTTCGTGGCCACCAATCTGCCAAGGATAAAATTACGATAATGGTGTGTTTTTACGACGTACGAACAAGCGGTTTGGTGGTGTAGCAGGACGAGTGATAGTAGCTGTTCCAGTAAGCGGTCATCCTCCCCTGGTATTCACAGATATTAGCTGTGTTTTTCCCGTTGTGACTCAAGTGAGGATGACTTACTGCACGTAATAGTGACCCGTGGAAGAAATAATAATAGCAGGAGACTGTGTAGGGGACATGCCGCGTGGCCCCACCATTGTCGGGGGAGCAGTGACGGAGAGGGCGACGCTTGCCGCTTGTCTTTTGGCGGGAGGTTTAAACCTACACGACAAAGCGCACGAGATATTGTGATGCCGAGGTGGCGGTGTCACTCTCACCTCCAGTAGTAATATAACCACGTAAATATAGGTTTGGGTTACCTCCTCAGACGTGGTAGTTGTGTGGGGGTGGCGGTAGGTAAATATGGAGGAGGTGGGGGTCGACAGATGAAGCTCCACTCTACCGTAGCTCTTCACTGCTTTTATTTTCTCAACACAGCCAGACTCCCTTCTCTACACCGTTGATTTATATAATTATGGTTTTAGTCTCTTCCAACATTACCGAAATTACCTTTTTTTTCGTGGTGGAATGTCATTTAACTGTCAGCTGAGGCGAGTGTGGGAACCTAGTCAGCCACCAAAAAAACAATGAACAGTGAACTATGATAACACGAATATAATTGAAAGGACGTATTTAACTCCCACTGAAGAGTATTAACAACAGATCCGGTGTGGTGGTGGTGTGTGAGAGTTGGTTTGTTGGTTTGTTTTTGACTTACCACCACAAATCACCAATTACACACCTACTAATTTTTTTTAATTTTTTTTGTTGTAAATATAAGTCTCTATATAAAGTATACATAAAGGTTGTATTGAGTTTGAAGATGAAGTGTTCTTGATGTATTTTCCGCACTGTGTATTAACTCTTATATTCTCTTCTAGATTGGCGTTATATGTGTACGAATATTTACTACACGTTGGTGCCCAGAAAGCTGCACAGACCTTCCTTTCTGAGGTAAGTACCATCTTGACTACTTGCTTTGAGGGGCCGAGAGGATGGCTGGGGGGTGGCTCAGTGCCTCATTACCTCATAAAAACATTAAAATTTATTCCTTCTCGCTATACAAGGGTCGATTGTATTAATTATTGGAATTTGTTTGTATTTGAAAAAGTTTGAAACCTCAGAATTTAAGACACTAAATGCTCGTTCAAGAGACCCATTAGTTAACGAAGCTGTTTGATGTCAAAATCTGGTGGTGTTTCCTCGTGAACTCATTTAAGATCCATTATTTTAATTATCTTTAGGTTGTGTTACACTGGGAGACTGTTCTTTAGGTTGTGTGTGGGTTGTCTTGTTCGTTTGGAAATTACCGAGCTAGTGTTGAAGACATCAATCAGTCATTAATTGGTGAATCCATTTTGAGGTAGATCCTTCCATGTTACAGCCCCCCCCCCCGCCGGCCAGCCTGTACCTCGCTATTGTGTTCTTTTTGCCCCCCAACTACAGGTCGTATTAATGGATTACAGCAAGTTATACAACATGAAGAACGAAGCCTAGCAAGACCTTAGTGTGTGTGATTGTGTTTAACTCACAAACCAAAATGGCAAAAAAATAATACAGATATAGAATGGTGTTGAAAAGCCTGAATATTCCAGCAGTGTTATTAAAGAGTGTTGAAATGAAAATGGTGATGCAGATACTGTGTAACAATATAGTGAAGGTGTATAGTGGTGCAGTGCTTAGTGTAAAGTAACCCATGGTGAGCCAGTGTTAGTGTTGGATAAACGTGTAGTGATGTGTTGCTCGCCGGCTGCTGCCATGACTCTACTCCCTTACCAGGATCTTGTTAAATGGAACCACTGACAGTGAAGTGACACTCAGGATTCAGTGCCAACGTGAACCATCGGTGCCAGACTAGCCGACGCGAGCACCTCAGGACATACGGGTGCGCAAGTGTCGTTTTACACAGGTGTTAGCCAGATTACAGATGTTACCATGTACAACGATGTTCATCTCGTGTGTGGGGGGGGGGGTTGACTAAAGTTAATACAGGGTGTGGTGGCGACACAAGGTGTGGAGTGGGGTCAAGTGTCGCTGCTGCGGTCACCTGGGCCGACCTAACCTCACTTCCATTGTCTCAACCCATGCCCTACTTTTTATATACATGTCACTCTTCACCTCAACGTGTCACTTTTACTTCACAAATTGTTTTTAATGTTTATTTCGTGAGTTTATGATGATTGCGTGTGATAATGTGGAGAAGAGAATAATGAATCCCACACTTTGTGAATTAGTGTTATTGTCTTGTCTGCCGTAGCGAAGTAGATGATCATCTCGGCGGCGTTGCCACACCGAAGTGTCGGGCGCGGTGTTGCCATATATACTGTATGATGACGCCATACACTATGCATGATGACTTTTCAAGGAGGCGTCGTCCTCACCTTCCCTACACGGGTGTTGGGGCAACATTGGTGGCAGGTTATGGGTGTGTGAGGCTCTCTCCCCTACCTTACAATAACACGGCCCTCACCTCTCGTCACACAGTGGGACCACAGCTCTCACCACCACCACCAATAATGTTGCACCAATCACGAGGGACAAGTGAACACTGCTCTTCAGTAGGTCTAACACACACTTGCTTCACCCCTGACGCAGTGAAACAACGGCACTTTACAAGATACTAAACCTCATTATTCCCATCATTTACATTACAATCGTTCTTACCGACGTACAACAAATTCACTGGAGAGACGCAGCCTATGAGTTTGTTTCAGGGTTTTAAACAATTATTTACGTTAATATTAATAATCATAAAGTAAATGTTTAAAAGTATCAGAAATCACAAAAATTCCAGTACTTTCAAATATGAGTGATGTTTGTTAGGTAAGGGAGGCGGTGGGTTCAGAGCTGACCCTCTTCATGACCCCGCCAGGAGAATAAGCTGACCTCGCATGCTGCAACACGGAGGTGAGGAGGGGGGGGGTCAGGTGGGGTGGAGTGAGTGTTGGGGGGGATTATACTCCGCCTTGATAATTTCTCTACTGTCGCATTATTCTGTTATGTTTGTTTGTCTTATTTATCTTCCGTGTTGATTTGCACGATGAATCAACTGGTTGGCGACAGAGCGCGTAGGTCTGGCTGGGTTACTGCAGTGTCGCTCTAACGGGACCCGCTCACTTCTTATATAGTTCCTCAAGATTAGCATATTGTGTAGTGTGTACTGGGTCACACTGCGGTTACATGCCATGCTAGGCGTACAGTTCCCCAGGTGAAAAAAAAACGATTTTTTTTGCCGGTTACGGTCGGGGTAGATTCTTCAAATATTTTTTTATTTCCCGAATTGGTGCAGAAACTGGCGAGGTTTATCATTCGCTCTCTCCTGTAGTTACTGCGCATGGCGGTACAGCGGCGCTACTCCCTTCATTTATGGCCTTATTTTCAATGATATTCTTGGTGAATATCAATTGTTCATGTAAGCGTTTGGGTTAGGAGCCGCGGAGCTAAGAGAAGAATGTTGTAGTTTATGTGTAACGTCTGCCGTCCCCCACTCCACGCCCCGCTCTCGTCCCCAGCCCTTGTGTGGCCTCCAACCCCGCTACAGCGACACACCCTCACCCAGGCCTCCACGCTCTCACAAACCTCCTAACACACACTCACATCGCTAACTTATCATTGTGACCCCATCAATCTGCTAGTCCACTTATCGCTAACTTAAATAACTCGAATTCGCGAAAACAATCCGATGGGAAATGTACATCATTAGCTTGACTGGGAATTTAATTTGGCGGGAGAAATTATTTTACGGAGTTAAATATTAACACGAGCTGTATACATCGCGAAATTTAACCCAAACTCATATTAGCTTTTAAGGTTGAGAGAAAAATTGGCGTTTTGATATTATATACAACTGGTGGGGTTTAGATGAGGTAGGTACGGGATTTATAGGTTATTCCGCCATCGCTAACTTTAGTTCCGCGTGGTGTAGTGAGCTGCAGTGCACAAGAAAGGTGTGTGGCTGCCGGGAGACGGGCTGGGGAGGAGACCTAATGTTTTCTCTCCGCGTTGGGGATATGACGTTTGAAAGATTCGAAATTATTTAGTCGAATAATATTTGCTTGTTTGATTAATCGTCGAAAGCATGATTAAGGCAGAATTATTGTAATGCTGTAAAGAATTAGACTCCTTCTCCCCGGGGGTAAATATAAGACCAGATTATCTATTTTAACCTTTGGGGAACTTAAAGTGTAGATGAATGAAAGAAACAAACAAACAAAATGACTCAGGAATTGGCTCAGATTATCTAATAATAATAATATTAATAATGATAATGGTAATATTTAGTGAATTAATGAGGGTAGTCGTAATAGCTAGTCAGGCAGCCATACTTTGGAGTTCATTTTCCACAATACACTGAAATGTTATACGTCTGACACCATGATCGCCACCGCCTCGATAACAGAAGATAAGCTCCAACTCACACACACACAAACGACTCATCACTAAACAAACACACCCAAACACGTCCAAACAACACACAATTGATATATATTCTATGAAACAAAACTCGTACAGTGACTTAGGAATTAATACAGGCGGTCTGAAGGTAATATACATATATTTTTTTTTTACTTCATGGTATTTGTAAATATTAAGTGAGGGAGGTTAGAGAACTGTGGTGTGTGGTGGTGGTATCTTTGACTAGAGTCTGAGTGAGTGAGTGTCCAGCAGCAGTGTGTGTGTGAGGTTTGACCAGTCACGTTGGTGGTGGTAGCCGAGAAGCACACATACATACATACACACACACACACACACACACACACACAGACAGACAGTTCTACCTCGCCTTCACCTCGCCCTGCTTGCTTGCTTGCTTGCTTGCTTGTCCCCGGTGAAATATTCATTGGGGAAATAATCCATCAGGTCGGTTCAAAAACTAGTCAACTACCTACGTCTCACTGATCTTGATTGTCGAGTTCCGTAGTTTGCTATCGATCCGTCGTTGGCCACGGTATCTGGCTTCTATCGCTTATTTTAGAGCATGTCGACGAACACCCCCCCCCCTATCCTCCCTCACCGTCCACCCTCCCTTACCCTACCACACACACACTCTCCCACCCCCTCTCCCTTCCTCCTATCCTCCCTCCTCCCACTCCGGTCTGTCTCCTCCCTACCCTCCCACTCATACCCCACCTTCCTACCCCTGTCTCTCTCCGCTTACCCTCCCCCACTCTCTCTCTCTCCTCCCTCCTCCTAGTCCTCCTCCTCCTACCCCCGTCCTCCTCCTCCTACCCCCGTCCTCCTCCTCCTACCCCCCTCCTCCTCCCTCCTCCTCCCCACCCCCTCCCTCCCTCCTGTTCTCCTCCCACTCCCCTCCTCCCTCCCCCTCCTCCTCCCACCCTCCTCCTCCCTCCTCCCTCCTCCACCCCCCTCCTCCTCCCTACCCCCTCCTCCTCCTCCCCCCCTACCTCCTCCTACCCCCTCCTCCCTTTACCACGTTCTTCTGGGATATACCGCTGGCCGTTCTGGGGAGACCAAGTATATGCTCACCGCTTGTTTGGGATATGCTTAGATATACTTTCTTCCTTTCGTACCGGAGCATACTTGTAGCATATTCGGAGCATACTCGTTCATTCGCGTCAGGACATATTTATTTAGTGGCTTATTGCAGTACTAGAAAAGGAGAAAGGGTTAATAGGGGGGTGGATTGATTCGAGTGTGTTTGATTCTGTATTTTTTCAGTTGTGGATTGGTTTAATATTGGTTTTATGGGGTGATTGGTTTATGTTCGAATCTGTTTATGTTGTGGATTGGTTTAATATTGGCCTTGTGGGGGATTGGTTTGACATTGTTTTGTGAGGAGATTGGTTTATGTTGAAATCTGCTTTATTTTTCAGTTGTGGGATTAGTTTAGTATTGGTGATTAGTTTGGTTTAGGTTTGAATTCCTTGCTTGTGTTCTTGTGGTTGATAATCCGTTTTTGTGTTGATTATGGTAGCTTCCAATCCTAATATTTTGCTTGAACTGATTGTGGTAATTTCCAATCCGTTATTATTTTACTCTTTAACTCCCAATCTGCCCTCGTGACACTTCCCAATCTTTGTACTTGTCATAGGGACTTCCAATCTATGTTTACATGTGTAGTAATTTCCAATCCATTTTTCCATTGGTCATAGTAGCTATAGGTAGAGTACATAGACTATCCGGTCATGAACTGTAGTTAGGGGGGGGGGCCGTCCGGGTGTGGTGTTATTTGGCGAAGTCAGTTGAATTTGGCGTAGTCAGTTGACGAATTTGGTGGTCAGTTGTTGAGTTTGGTTGTCATTTGGTGAATTTGGCGTTATAAGTGTGAGGATGGTATAAACTGACCGACCGACAGACTGAGTGACCACTTTTTTTTACGGAGAATAACCCACCCGAGCACAGGTCATCGACCCACATCGGGGCCTTGGGGAGCGAAAAAGAATAAGAATAAAAAGAAATTAAAAATAGAAAAGGAAAAGAAGAGATTAAAGAACAAGGAAAGACTGACAGAACTCGCCTCGTATATGTAAAATTTTGGGGGGTTTTATTAGTACCTGTATGTGGCGATTACTAAGGCGATTTAGCTAGTTGGCGATTTATTGCGATGATTCCGCTATTAATTGGCGACTTTGGGGGAGGATTTATGAGTGTAGCGATTATTTGGGACATTTTACATTGTATACCTGGTTTAAGATGCTAATCAAGATGGTTTACCTAATCTAACCTAACCTATCCAAGCTTAAACTAACGCCAACGTAACTTAACGTAAACCTAACTTACCCCAACCTATCGTTAACCTAACCTAATCCCATCCCCCAATTAGTGTTAGGGTGGTTAATCTACAGGTGAAATAAGCTGGGGTGGTGGTTCTTTAATCGGTTTAACCCCTTGAGAACGGTTTAAATTCCCTTAGTTAAAAGAATTGACCTACTGAGTGCATTGCCTTAAATCTTGAGTACAAAAATTTAATTCCCGGAGTACAGCGTCTTAAAACCTTGAGTACTGTCTTAATCCCTCGAGTACTGTCTTAATCCCTTGAGTAGTCTTAATCCCTTGAGTACTTAATCTCTTGAGTACAGCATCTTAACCCCTTGAATAGATGTCTTAACCCCTTGAGTACATTGTCTTAATTCCTTGAGTACTGTCAGCCCTTGGAGTAAGATGTTAACGTACTCAAGGAGATGGTTCAGGTTGGTTTAAGCATATAAGGTGATGGTTTAACAGGTTTTAATGCAAGTTGATTAGATGTCAATGTAGGTTTAACACGATTTATCAAAGGTTTTAAGAAATTAGACGATGTTTTCTGACAGTTTTAATGTTCTGTATTCGGTTTAGGTCAGGTTGGTTTAGGTCACGTTAGGGTAGGTTGAGTTGGTTTAAGTTAGGTCAAGACGGAGTAGGTTAGACTGGGCTAGTTATCGATAGGTTAAATTACGTTAGATTTAGGTTAGGTTATATTAGGTTGGTTTAGGTTTACAATACAGTAGTTTTGTTAATTGGTTTATCCGTTATCATTTAACGTGATATGATTTATAATGGTTTAAGGTTTAATTGACGTCACCTACATGTGTTTCTTTATTAAGTTATCTGCACTGTGGTGACTGGTTTATGTGTGTGCTTGTGTGACGTAACTTGCTTGCACTCTGCTTGATGGAGTCTTGTACAATGTGATAGTGTTGCTTGTTTGTTTGCTTGCGTGGTTGAGTGAGTTAGGTTTCGTGAAATTTAATTTGGTTAGGTTAATTTTTAGTTAGGTTTGTTTTGGTTAGGTTTGGCTAGGTTATTTTTTGATTAGGTTTGTGATTTGAGTTGTTTTGCTTGTAATTATCCTTTGAGTGTCTTAATTTTGCTTGTAATTCGGTGGTGCTTGTATATAAATTGCTTGTTCTTCAGTTAAGGTCTTCTAAGTGTGATATTAATTTGCTTGCATTAATGTTCTTGTGTTTGTTCTTGAGAGAAATGTGTTTGTTTGTAATGTGTGTATGCATTCTGTACAGTATATTTAAGCTGCAAAGTAGAGGAATTGCTTGCAAGTTATTGGAAAGACTGAAATGTACTTTTTAATTTTCTTGCAATTAATTTTCTTATATTATTAACTTTTGGGTTCGATAAATTGCTTGCAGTTCGATTAAGCATTGTGAAATGGGCGAAGTGCTTGCTGTGTGATTGACTGTTCCTAAATGTGCTTGTAATGCTTGGCTGTTCGGTCGACAAGTCCCGCTTACAGTGCTTCTGTTTGTGTCACCTAATTTGCTTGCAATTGGGTTGACAGGGAGTGAGGGTCAAGTTGCCTTCATGATTGTAACCACATTTTTGCTTGCAATTTGGTTGAGTCTGAATAAGTTATCTAGTTGCTCATACTGGTGGTATTTTGGTTGGTTGGCTATTGTGTTTTTTAAGTTGCTTGCAGTGTGCTTGATGTAATGTTAGTGCTTGCATACATATTTTAAGTGTCTAGACCTGTGTTAGGAGTGAGGGAAGTTTCTTTACATTGTGTCTGGGCAGTTCTTAAGTGTGCATTTGAGTTGCTTGAAGTTTGCTTGATGGATAGATTGTCTTTGTATCTATTGTATAACGTTTTGCTTGCAGTTTGAATACCGTTTTCTATGCATTATACTATACCATGCCATTTGATTTAACACTTCCTATGTATGCATGAAAGTTGCTTGATGGTTCTTGCATGTATGATATTGCTTGCAGTTTGGTCTGGATGAGATACTGAAATACCTTAGAATTTGCTTGATAATTCTGTGTTTGTGGTGAGGTTAGTTGCTTGTAGTTAAAGTTAGATGTCCGTGTATATGCTTGAAGTTGCTTGCACTAATACCCACTGTATCTTGTTTTATTAAGAGTAAAGCTCCATATACTTTGCTTGCATGCAATATATAGACTTATATCTGTACGTATTTTTTGTCTAATATAATTGTTTTTTTTTTTAGTAAAGTCACAACCAAGTATTTATATTTCGCTCTTGAAGGATTTCCTTGTCCGTAGTTCCGTATTATTTAGGTATTGTACGTAGTTGGTCCTTAGGGGAGGTACAGTACGTATTTTTTTTGTATATGAAGGTTCGTGATTTGGGGAAATGTTATGTCCCGTCTGTTCGTAGTTCGTAAATAATGTTGCTCCAAGACTGTCTGAAGTTCGTGATTTTAAAGGACGTTTCCCCTCTCCGTGATTCCAAGACTGTCCGTAGATCCAGACCGTCCAGTTGTCCTTTCTTAAAACCGTCCTTGGCTGGGGGCTGGAGGGGCGTGTGAAAGGGGGGGTGTGGGAGGGGCATGCAGGAGGGGTGGGGGGCATGTGGAAGAGAGAGGGACAGTGGAGAGGGGTGTGGGGGCATGTGGGAGGATGAGAGGGAGGTGGGAAAGAGAGGGACATGTGGAAGGGACAGGGGACATGTGGAAGAGGGGTGGGAGGGACATGTGGAAGGGGTGAGGGGCATGTGGAGAGGATGAGGGGGTGAGGAAGATGGGGTGAGAGGGACATGTGGAGAGGGGTGAGAGGGACATGTGGAAGAGGGGGGGGGGAGGGGCGGGGGGTGTAGATAACTGAGGGGGGAAGGATGTGTATGTTTATGTGAGGGGGCAGAAGGGGTGAGTGGGGGGTGTATGAGAGGGAGGGGAGTGGGGTTTAGCTATGCGCAGAGGATGTTGAGTGGGTTTGTATTGATTGTAAAGAAACTTGTATTAATTTAGGTGAATTGTCAGGTGTACAGGTGTGTCCTTGTGGGCCCACCTTACCTGCCACAGTGTCATGGGCACCTGGGGAGTGTGTCATGAGGTGAGAGACTCGTGAGGTAGAGGGTGTCATGAGGTGGGAGACTCGTGAGGTAGAGGGTGTCATGAGGTGGGAGACTCGTGAGGTAGAGGGTGTCATGAGGTGGGAGACTCGTGAGGTAGAGGGTGTCATTTGGGAGAGTCATGAGGTGGGAGTGTGTCATTAATCAGAAACGATTGTAAAGAACTTCCTAATCTGCTAATCATGAGAGAAGATTTACTAGTAACACTCTCTCTCTCCCCTTCCCGTATTTAAATAAACTAAAATTGACTGACGTATTTCAGTAAAAATTCCGTATTGTGGGAAAATATTTTGGAATTTATATCTTGGTAATGATTGGATGAGTATCTAATCCTTAATTGGGTTCTGATTCGTATAAAACTACGCTCGCCATTCCAGATGATCAGTGGTGATTTGAGGCGGATTCGGTCATCTTTGTTTTGTTTACGATTCGTGATTAGTGGATTGGTTAGGTTAAGTTTGACTGGGTAGTGCTAGGACTGAGACCCAATCCCTATGGCCAAGTTAGATTAGGTTGTTGACTTATTAAAGATAGCTCCAATCCCAGTGATTAGATTAGAACGGGGGGAACCAATCGTCTGGTCACCTCAATGTCACGTGTTTCAGATTAGAAATGTGATAAAAGATTGTCAGTATTCAGCAAAGATTAGCACGTGTGGAGGTGTATTGGTGTGTGTGTGTGTGTGTGTTTTGATGTTTGTGTGTGTGTGTGTGTGTGTGTTTTGATGTTTGTGTGTTTCTGTGGTTGTGTTTCTGTTCTTGTGTGCGTGTTGTGCTCATATGTGTCATGTTCCCAAGTTTCTTTACGCCATTTGCCTCTGTCTACCCAGCAGTAATTGGGAACCTGGATGTTAATCGATTTGCGGATCGTATTCCGGGGTAATGGTTAGCCAGTGCAGTTGGCGAGTTGTCCGGTCTTCTCTATCTATTCCTTGACACTGGGTCATGCAGCTCGTTAACTTAGGGTGTGGTTGTTGTGTTGGCGACAGCTTCTACACCTTAAACAAATTCACGCCTAGGTGGCCCTTGTGTCATGTACAGGTATGTATGTGTCTTGTCTTGTTTGTACTTGTGTTTTTTGTGTTTCTATGTATGTGTGTTTCTGTGCTTATGTGTATTTGTGTTCCTAATCTTGTGAAGTTGTGTGTATATGTCTGTGCATGTGTGTGTTTGTGCGTGTTTGTGGGCGCGGGTGAGGAACGTGTTTTATTTTTCTACTTTTAGACCTACGTTCACTACACTAACCTCCCCCCACCCCTCAGTTCATGTTAAAGTGAGATCGTGTGTGAGAGCTGGTGTGTGTGTGTGCTGGGGAAGTGCGTGCGTGTGTGGGTGCGGGCTGGGGAGGTGCTGGAATGCATATGGGCTGGGGAGGTACGTGTGTGTGTGTGCGGGGGCTGGGGAGGTGCTGGAATGTGTATGTGTGTGTATGGACTGGGGACGTGTGTGTGTGATTCAGAGGCCCCTAAAATAAACCCGTCGATGGTCAAGTCTTGGAGTAATTTTGATGCCATTCTTAATCAACACCCGTCCGTTTCTTAGGTGGCAGAGCTCGGCAAGTGAGACAGTTAGTTGCTGTCTCACATCTCCCTCGACAGTTACTGGGAGATTTAACCTACAATCACCTGTGAACCGTGTGGCTCCGAGTCACCGTAATCCACCACCAGGTTGACCAGAGGTTTTCCCAGAGTCGGTGGTGGTGGAAGGCCCGCGGTGGTCTTGATACTTGTTCTTGGGAGTTTTAATTATCTTTTCTATCAATGTTCCTCCATGATTCCCCCCCCCACTTCACCCCAGTTCTCAGCTATGTACGTGCGTGAGTGAGCTACGGCATGTCTGCGTGTGTCTGTCTGTATGTATGTATGTGTGCGTGTTGAGCCAGACAGTACCTAAGAGCTGGCGATTGTTAGTTGGGCTGGCTGCCGGGTGGCGGCGCTGGGGTAGGCATGGCGCGGCTGCCTGTCTCCACCAACTTCGCAATCACCCCGCGTACCTCTAGACAGAAGCCACCCTCTTGGTAGCCGTCATTTGGACTCGTTCGCCGTCCTCCCGAGTCCCAGGCCCTCACGAGACACTCCTTGGTGGCTGGGGAGCGGCCGAGTTACAGCAACAACCATAAAAATGCGAGACAGATCCAGAGAAGTTAGCCGGCGGGGGGAGATGTTGTCGTTCCCGGGCGTGGAGTGAACACAGTGTGAGGTCTAGGTTCCAGGTCCCGGCCTCGACGACCCAGGGACCTGTGGGGGTCATGGGGTGGTGCAAAGACAGGTCATGGGGCTGTGTTGGGGGTGATGGGGAGGTGTGGAATGGTCATGGGTTTGGTGTAGTGTGGGCTCAAGTGGGTGTGGGATGTTGGCTCTCTCGATACATCAATACAACACAGTTTAAATCCAAGATGGCTACCAAATTACAGCAAGACTCTTCCTAAAGTAGATGCGTTCTGAGTTTAATGATAAATAACAACAATGGTGATAATAATGATCAATCACGATAAACGTATTGATGATAATGATACTAGGAATTAATATAATGACGAAAATAAGTTATAATAATATGCTTATTGCTTAATCCTCTTTTGTCGGTCTGTATGTATGTATGTCATCATTAAGTTACCGGTATCGTCATCAAGGGGTTAAGTCATCGTACTCAGGGGGTTAAGTCATCGTACTCAGGGGGTTAAGTCATCGTACTCAAGGGGTTAAGTCATCGTCCTCAAGGGGTTAAGTCATCGTCCTCAAGGGGTTAAGTCATCGTCACTCAGGGGGTTAAGTCATCGTACTCGGGGTTAAGTCATCGTACTCAGGGGTTAAGTCATCGTACTCAGGGGGTTAAGTCATCGTCTCGTCATCGCAGGGGTTGTCATCAAGGGGTTGTCATCGTCATCAGGGTTGTCATCGTACCCAGGGGTTGTCATCGTCATCGTCATCGTACTCGTCATCGCGGTAAGTTAAATCGTCATCAAGGGGTTGTCACCAGGGGTTATCATCGTCATCGTTCTCATCGTACTCAGGGGTTAAGTCATCGTCATCAAGGGGTTAAGTCATCGTACTCAGGGGGTTAAGTCATCGTCCTCAAGGGGTTAAGTCATCGTCATCAAGGGGTTAAGTCATCGTACTCAGGGGGTTAAGTCATCGTCCTCAAGGGGTTAAGTCATCGTCATCAAGGGGTTAAGTCATCGTCCTCAAGGGGTTAAGTCATCATATTGGAAGGGTTAATTCGTCATACTGGAAGGTTTAAGTCATCGTCCTCAAGGGGATAAGTTGTCGTACTCGAGGGGTTAAAACATCGTCTTCAAAGGGTTAAATCATCGTCCTCAAGGGGGTTAAGTCATCGTCGTCAAGGGGTTAAGTCTCTCAATAAGTCAGTAAGGAAAAGTAGGGCACCATATAATGTGTTATGGTGAAGGTGTTGTGATGGTGACGTATTGTGGGTAATTGTAGCTTGGCAGGCGCTTGTACCACACACGACCCTACAGATCAACCCTCAAGTTTCCCTCAAAACTGCTGGCTATCGTGGGCGTGGGTGGGCGTCCTTTTTATTGCTGCTTAATCTAACCTAACCCAACCCGACCCGACCCAAAGCTAACCTGACCTTACCTAACCTAATTCTAATTTAATCTTACTTACCTTACGTAGCCAAATCAAACCTTACCTAATCTAATCTAGCCTAACCTGACCTGGCCCAACCAAATCAAATCTTACTTAAACTAATCCTAACCTAGCTCTGATCTAACCTTACTTACCTTAATCAAACCTAACATAACCTGTTGGTGATGGCAGGTATACCCGTTTTTTTTTTTACACGGGATTAGCCCACCCGGGCACAGGTCACTGACCCACATCGGGGCCTGGGGGCGAAAATGTAATAATAATAATTCATAGTAAATAAAATTTATAATAAATATAAAATTGAAAATAAAATAATAATGATAATAATAACACTGTTATAATAATAATAATAATTGATAATAATAATAACACTAATAATAATAATAAAGAAATACAAAAATGAATTAAAGATCAAAAGTGAGAAAAGATATACAGTATGTATGTTGTGTTGTCACTAGTAAGAGAAACAATTGAGACCCTGCAATTGTGTAAATGAGGCAGAAAGTCAGATCAGTAACTAGGACTTGGTGCCATATGGCAGCAGGGTCTACCATGAGACAACACTTTATGCTTCCAATATCTTCCCAGGCGGTAGTACCTCCCTGTTTGGTAGCTGCCTACTACCTGTTACGTGTTGATCAAGTGTGTGTGTGTGTCGTTAAAATGGGTAGGTAATATTTTTTTCACCCACCCATTTCACCACCTCACCACCCTCTCCCTCATCACCACCACCTCACCACCCTCTCCCTCATCATCACCACCACCTACCACCACCTTTCCCTCACCACTACTTACCACCTCTCTGTCACCTCCCTCTCACCACCTAGCACCACCTGTCCCTTACACAGACCACCTTCCTTCACCACCTCCTGTCTCCCTCCCCACCACACCTGAAGTCTGCCACAGGTAAACTACAGGTAATAGGTCCCCCCCCAGCAATCGCCGCTGGTTACGTTCGCCGACCTACATACACAAGGGAAGGGAGTGGGAGGTAAGGGAATGGAGGGAAGGATGTAGGGTGAGGGACGAATGGAGAGGTAGAGACAAAGGGAAGGGGCTAGAAGGTGGAGGGAGGGAAGGGGGTAGGTGGAGGGAGCTAGAGAGATAGGGAAGGATAAGGTAGGTAGGCAAAGGGAAGGAGGGGCGTATGGGAAGGGAGGGAGGTTGAAGGGGGAGGGAACAGATGGTGTATATATTATTGCCTTGATTCAGCTGTTCATTGTCGAGATCCTCACAGCCAGACGTATTCATCAAAGCCGTCTCCTCCAGTGCCATATTTTTACCCGCTTATTGGATGGGTCTTCACGGGCGGGAGGATTAGATCGGGATGTGTCAGATCGGGTCGTGTTTGTAGGTGTAGGCATCTCTCTTCATCTGTGTTACCCCGTGCGTTGTGTTGCAGGGATTGTTTTTACTTCTTGCTGTGTTGCATGGACTGGTAATGAATGTTATTTTTGTGTTGCAAGAACCTAACCTAACCCAACTTAACCAAACCTAACTTAACCTAACCCCAGGTAAATGTTTTGCATCTGATAAAATGACTCAATGTTTATTTACCTGCGTCAAAATAACTAATTAAGGTGTGGAGTCAAGGTAAGCTAAGGTGACTGTTTATCTCGAGTTATGGAGTATCATGCATCCAGTCTGTTATTGTTGTGGTGTGTGTGTGTGTGTGTGTGTGTGCGCGCGCGCGTGTGTGTGTGTGTAATGTTGTGGGGGTAAGTTTCATTGTGTATACGTGGCTTGTGTGTGTGTGTGTGTGTGTCTTATGGTGGCCTGTGGGGGAAGTGCATTGATTGTGTGTGTGTGTGTTTGCGTGCACTCTTTAAAGCACACTTTAGCATGACACCTCACCTCACCCTATCATTAGTTAGCCTTTATTCAGTCTTAAATTACAGGGCTTGAAACAGTCCACTACCAACGTGAGGGAGAGAGAACTGTGCTTTTGGTGTTTACTCTCTCTCTCTCTCTCTCTCTCTCTCTCTCTCTCTCTCTCTCTCTCTCTCTCTCTCTCTCTCACAAAATCCACACACGTCCATATTTTATTATTTCGTTGGCTGTACGTCCGTCGTGTCAGTGTAAACGGAAAAGGGAAAACGTGTATTGATTGTAGGTATGTTTGTGTGTGTGTGTGTGTGTGTGTTTGTGTGTGTGTGTGTTTCGACCCACCCAACAGGTCACAACACGTCAGCCAGGTCCACCCCCCCACCCCCACCCCCACCCACCTATCACGTGAGTTTGTTTGTTTATTTGTTTGTGTGTGTGTGTGGGTGGGTTGCATTGTTTTTTATCACTTAACGTTATTGTCGATCTTGTATTAATGGCGTTATTGCATAGTTTGTTATTGAACATTTTATTGCTTCATTGCAGTTATAACGTGATTGCATTTTTTCGTTATTGTGTATCATTGTTATTGCGTTACTATATATTGCATTGTGTACGGTATCTCGTTATTGCACATACGTTACATTAATGCGTATTTGTTACGTTACTTTGGATTAACTGCGTATATTCTTCCACGGTTATATTTCTCGTGCGTTCATGCGTATCTCCGTTATCTGCTGCGCTTCCCACCTCTTGTGTTGTCACTTTCGATGCGTAATAAGAGCATCAACCTGTATTCGTCTTGTGGGGGGAGGGGGTGTTGCTGAGCGTTCTGAAATATGGGTACAGGTGCGAGTAGAGGAGTAATTACAGGTGGAGATACAGATTTAGTTTTTGTTTTTAATGGTAATAAATAGTTTAGTGATTTAACTAACCCCTTTGAGTGTTTGGTGCTTGGAGGTAGAAGCTTGACACACACACACACACACACACAAAGATTATTATCGAAGAGTTTAATCACGAATTGGACCTTTTTTGTCTGGCCTTTCCGCTTCGTTCCGCCATGATGTTTGTTTACATGCGGTATTTTCCAGGCGCTATGAACCGAGCATTCTTATTGGCTGTGGCCCCGTCGACGTTAACAAATCAGTTTGTTTGTTTGTTTTGCCTTTGATATTCGTATTTATGGGCGCTTAAAAATTGTTTTTACTGTTGCGTTGTTTTGCGTTTGTTTTTAATGTATTTTTTTAATAATAATTGTTATTATTATTATTATTATTATTATAAGTCAGACGAGAACATTCATTTGACGTGACACTTTGGAGCCTTTAATGTATACGACACACACACACACACACACGAGTCTCTTTAGCTTCCATGTGTACCAAGACAAGGCTATCTTAATATGTATCAACAGCTGTGGTAGTCCGTCGTTTAATTTGACAGCTTAGAGTGGTTGAGTAGCAGCGGTAGTGGCGATAGCTTGGTCTTGGAGGGTGGCGTGGTTAGGTTAGGTTCAGGCGTGGTTAATCTTATCTCGGCACCTCTTGTTGTTAAGGTCGATTAGATAAGTGTGAGGGGAAGAGGGAGTGGTTTACCTGAGAGAGAGAGAGAGAGAGACCACTATCACACGTTGACAAAAATGATTACTTGAAGATTTAACACCCCAGCTTATTTCACCTGAAGATTAGACACCCTAACACCTGGGGGGATTAGGTTAGGGATGTTAATCTTTAGGTGAAATAAGCTTTAGTATCAATGTTCAGGTGAAATAAGCTGGAGTGTCTAATCTTTAGGTAAAATAATAATACGAATCAATAAAAACACTTCCTATCCCTCAATGTTATTACTACAACTATCCTGAACCCGTCAGTGTGGAAGTGAGTCAGTCAGTTACAGTACAATTAACAGAGTCAATAATAATGTGAATGTAGACAGGTGAGGGGTTCTTACCTGGCCGGGGGAGGGAGGTAGGGTTTTCCTGGCCGGAAGAGAGGGGGGAGTTACCTGGCCGGGGGAGGTGGGTTTACCTGGCCGGGAGGGGGCTTACCTGGCCGGAACACCTCTGTGATTTCAGGTCGACATCCAGCTTTTGAGGATGTGTTTTTAAGCCCAGGTTATATAGAAGTAGGAAGAGTAGATTAATTAGCCTTAATTCACAGCCAAACACAGGCAGGTGGAGAGCTCAGTGTTGGCGCAGTTACCACTAGTCATTATTAAGTGCACCACACACACACATGTACACTCACAGACGTATACACTTACACATACATACACATGCAGTCTCTCTCTTTCTCTGCAATGTCTGTGTAAATATAACGAGTGAAATCCCCCACCCACGTACACTGTCTCACACACACACACACACACACACACACACACACACACACACACACACACACACTGGGCCTGGAGGTTTCAGAATCACAAAGTCTTCTACAATTAAACTTATTAAGAAAAGGATACGAAGATAAAACATTTAACAGAATTTTAACTTAATATTAACAAAACTTAACATCCCCATAAAAAATAATCCAAATTAACACAAGTGAATTTATCTTTACTTGTTACGTTAATTTAAAAAGGTTAATCAAGGTAAGAGTTTAAAGGTATATAGCTTAGGTGTGTATCTTTGGTTAGGTTAGGTTAGTATAGGTAAAGTTAGATTAGGTTAGGTTAAGTTTGGTTAGGTTAGGTTAGTATAGGTGAAGTTAGATTAGGTTAGGTTAAGTTTGGTTAGTATAGGTGAAGTTAGATTAGATTAGTTAGTAAAGTTAAAGGTTGGTAGTCGTGTTATGGTTTGGTTAATGTTAATTGTGTTATAGGTTTGGTTAATGTTAAGTTGTATTTAGGTTAGCTTAATGTTGTGTTATGGTTACGTTAATGTTATGGTTATTTTAAGGTTGTGTTTAGGTTAATGTTAGGTTAGGTTAGGCTCATGTTATGTTCTGATTAGATTAAGGTTGTGTTTAGGTTAATTGTAGGTTAGGTTAGGCTCGTGTTATGATTATATTAAGGTTGTGTTTAGGTTAATGTTAGGTTAAAGTAGAGGAGGAAACCGTTGTTTACAGTTCGTGGTGTTTCTTCATAGACTGAAGGCCAGTGTACGAGGTGATGTATTGAAGGTCACAACTGTGTGTGTGCGTGTGTCGTTGTTTGACTTTGTGTATGTCGTTGTGCGTGAGTTTATTTATGTGTGTACGTGTGTATGTATATCTTTCTGTGTGTACGTCTTTCTTTGTGTGTGTATTTGTGTCTGTGAGCGTGTATGTACGTCGTGTGTGTGTGTGCGCTCGTGTATGTACGTCGTTATGTATGTGTGTGTGAGCGTGTGTAGTACACCCACTACACCCACTAAAAATTATTCGGCACCCGTCATATTGTATCACGCCGTAAGGATGCTCAATAATTTTTTAGTGGGTGTACGTCATTATGTGCGTGTGTGTGTGTGTGTGTTTGAGGAGTGAGACACGACACTTGTTGATGAAAAGAGTGTCATGTGTCACAACACTACTGAGAAATATTGTTGCTTAATATTCCCTTCACCTTGTTCTATGAGAGTGTGTGGTGGTGGTTGTGTGGTGTGGTGCCTGTCATGATGGTGGTTGATAGTTGTGGTGAATGATGGTAGTAGCGGTTGTGTGGTGGTGTGGTGTGGTAGTGGCTGTCGTGATGGTGGTGATGGAAGCTATAAAATATGGTACTCTTACTACTAGTTAGGGAGGGAGAGAGGGAAGGAGGGAGGGAGGGAGGCTGGGAAGGGAAGGAGAGTGGAGGGAGGGAGGGAGGCTGGGAAGGGAAGGAGGGAGGGATAGAGGAGGGACTTGATAATACTGTTTTAGGAATTCATCTTTGTGTTGTCATCAGGGAACCAGTTAGAAATTTAAGTTAATAATTTTCGAGGAAAAAGTTAACGTAAGATTATCTGAGAATTTGTATACGGGTTTAGAGACACTCACTCACTCGGGTAAGAATGACATTTTCGGAGTAAGTGATTAATTCAGTATATGATTACTATTATCTCTTATTTTACTTATATTTCTTTATTTATAACTATATAAGTAAGTTTTATTTTGTAAGTATCAATATGTGTGTATATATGTATCACATAAAGAGGCTTAAAGTGTATTTATGAGCCTGTAAGCATTCCCTCAGGCTAGCGCTCGTGATGGGAAGTCTATCCTGATTGGCCGAAATGAGACGGAACTCCCGTTTTGAGCCAATGAGCGCGCGTCTTCCATGTAGCTCACGGCATCGACAAAACAAACATGGCGCGGGTGTCAGTCACTAGCATACACGGAGGAGTTGGTGGACTTTCAAGGTTATTTACACTCCGATATAAGAACGATATGGTATTTCGCGGAAGCTGGAGCCCCCCAACGCCTGTGTTTACGTAAATGCGACACCGGGGAAGAGCGGATTGCGCATTAGGTTACAGATAATGGTTTGGTAAAGTTCTGCATCCGTGGTTGATTGTCTAGTGGCGGCGGGGAGGGGTCTCTCTCTCCCCACTGTCAGTCATGTCACTATGCCACCTGTCACACGAAACATGACTTGACCACCTGTTCTTTACCTGTCCAATAGTAATTAACATATTGCTTTCACATTCTTCAAAGTTTTTCCCCTGTCATGACGGTTCAGTACCTACTACCATCTAGGAGACACAATTAACACCGAGACTCTACCTTAACTAGATACGTTGACTTAGCAGCAGTTAGGAGACGAAATTACCGTACTGAATATATTGAAAAGATATTGTACACTAATTATTATTATTATCATCATCATCATTATAAGATACCTAGGTACTTGCAGGATGGGGGGGGTGAGAGCACATCTGTCAAACCGTCTACCTTTTGTGCTTAATTATTATTCAGATGGTAGTACATTTACCTGTGCTCACCTGGTGTTAATTTATTAAGTAGTTATTATTATTTTTCTTTAAGTGGTAGCAATGTTTATTTATCTGTGTACCTGAGGTTGTAAATAGGTATTGTGACACACACACACACACGCACACACACACGCACACGCACGCACACACACACACACACACACACACGTACGTTCAAGCTGTACCGTAGTTGATAAAGGCATAAAGAAACGGATAGTTGTTTTAAAAATTTCTTATCTGGTGTTGTGTTGGGGGCTAAGTGTAGTGTGAGGGGGAGAGATCTTCGTAGTGGCCTCCCCACACCCCTCCTCTCTCTCCCCTCAACCCTCACTTCTCCTCACTTCCCCTCATTCCTTCTCACTTCCCCTTTACTCCTCCCTCAGCCCCTCACCTCCCACCCCCAACACCTCCCCACCCCCAACACCTCCCACCCCCCAACACCCCACCCCCAACACCTCCCACCCCCCCCAACACCTGTTATCATCAAGGTCATTGCCTCGGCTTTCATCCAGTTGAGTGCCAAGAGTTTCCAGCTGTCGCGTGCTGGTAATTTCACCGGTGTTATTTTTCGTCCGTCCGTCCGTCTGTCTCCGCTCGCCGGGAAATTGTACGCGTGATAACTTGAACAAATATCACCGGATTTCAACCAAATTTGGGATACACGTTTATGATTACAAGATCTCGGATTAGTTCGATGTCCAGTCTCCTGCTGCGTTACTGTAGAGTTATGGCCACTTGGTCTTCTGTTACGTTCGATTTTGTAACTTGTTGCGTCGATTTTGTTGCTGAGGTGTTAAAGGAATAATTTAGTTACTCGAGTCTCTGTGATTTGAACGCCATCTTGTATAATATTCTCAGCCTCAGGTGTAGTCAAGCCAGGTGGGTGCCGCCATCTTGGATATTAGATTACGAGGAAAATATTTAATGTAAAACCCTTTGAGAATCCACCTTTATGTCGTGGTTAGATAAAGACCATATTCTATTTATTTTGGGGTAAATTTAACGTAAGATTTTTTTTGAGAATCGCGTCTCTATGTCGTGATGTTGAGAGGAACAAGGACCTATGCTAATGTGACGCGGCGTACGAAGACATTCATATTCCTATTATTTTTGTATTATATAATGGCTTGTTGAAGAAGAAAATTTTTTAATATAAGAAAGAATGATATTGTTAATTTGTCTACAATGAAAAGTC
The DNA here is from genome assembly GCF_018991925.1 of Homarus americanus. Classification (NCBI taxonomy): domain Eukaryota; kingdom Metazoa; phylum Arthropoda; class Malacostraca; order Decapoda; family Nephropidae; genus Homarus; species Homarus americanus. The sequence continues at coordinate 775,817 of NW_024732415.1, read as the reverse complement.
ATTGAAGAGTCGAGTAATGTGGTAAATGTCAATGTTCGCCGTGTTCGTGCACCTGCTTGCTGAAATGACCAATCAGATGGCCAGATTGTGTGTCTTGTCCAGCTCCGCCAGATACCATTACTCACTCTAACGGATCAACTCTACTATAGTCACGCGTGATTGGTCCAGTTATCACCAATCACTGGCAGACTCCGCTATAGTCACGTGGGATTGGCTGAGACAACATAGTCACTGCCAAACTACACATGGAGTAACAGCAAACTGGCGTGTGGTTGGTGGAAGGACTACGCCAGACGAACGTGCGCCTGCCTGTCTGCCTTCATTGGCTTAAGTGATGTAATAACTATTATATAGTAATAACAATAACAAAACCAACAACAACAATAATAATAATAATTAATCAGGTAAATAATTAACTAAATCCTTGTTTGTTGTTCCATTAAAAATCAATAAAAATTAATTGTGGCGTTGATTATAATTATTATGGCGTTGGGTTTATCATTAGCGGAGTTAATTATAGCGTTGAGTAAACCAGCATAAGAAAACAGTAATGGCGCTGTGTTTATTGTGGCGGTAAGGTCCATTATTTATGGCGCTACGTCTCACGTGTCACAAATTCTTGAAATACCTCTCTCTCTCTCTCTCTCTCTCTCTCTCCTGTAGGAAGATGTAGGTGTTTATGGCTTACAGGCGTTGTGGTGCATGTGGTAGGGACGATAGACTTTACGTGGTGATAAAATTAGTGTTGTGGTGTTGACTAGTTAACACGTGGTATTGTTTACGTGCCGTCAGCTGATGGGGTTAGCACGTGGTATTGTTTACGTGTCAGCTGGCGGAGTTAGCACGTGGCATTGTTTACCTATGGCTAGCTGATGGGGTTAGCACGTGGTATTGTTTACGTGCCGTCAGCTGATGGGGTTAGCACGTGGTATTGTTTACGTGTCAGCTGGTGGGGTTAGCACGTGGCATTGTTTACCTGTGGTCAGCTGATGGGGTTAGCACGTGGCATTGTTTACCTGTGGTCAGCTGATGGGGTTAGCACGTGGCATTGTTTACCTGTGGTCAGCTGATGGGGTTAGCACGTGGCATTGTTTACATGTCGTCAGCTGATCTCGTAAACAATCCTCCCTCACATATTCGGTTGTATCACACATCTTAATACACATTTTAGTCATTCCTCCTCGTATTTTAGTGTCATTTTCCCCCCTATTCTTTGTTTTTCGTGTTTATTTCATTATTTTTATTTATTTATCACTTATTTTACGCTATCCATGAAAGAGTTCCATTAAACACGTGACTTAGACCAGAAAACAAATGAACATCACAGACGCCAACTGGGGATAAAGCACGCTGCTCAGAACAAATTGCTTCAGGCTTTTTTTTAGTTTTCTTGAAAGTAGAAAGTCCTGGTGTTTGATTTTTATTCCTGTGTGGGGGGTGTAATTGTGTCTGTTGGACGGAAGAGGGAGAAGGGGGTAATTGTATCTGTCTGTCTGTCTGTCTGTTGGACGGGGGAAGGAGTGGGGAGGGGGTTGTTCAGAGTGCAGAAGGCGTAAAATTGTGTAGGAGCTTCGTGTTTGTCTGTGTGTGAGAGCCAGCCATTACTCTTCTCACCACAGTTACCGTCACGCCGGAAGTAGGGAATAGTGAACCGGAAGTAGTGAATAGTTAACCGGAAGTAGTAAGTAGTCGAGCGAAAGTAACGAGTTTAGTTACTGGTTAATGTGAGTCGAATTAAGGTAGAGAATATAATTTAACTTTCTTCTTACCTGTGATAGACATTTTTACCTGGAGTTCAGACAAGGTTGGTTGATGCATGGTGTCGACTATGGCTGAATGTGAACCGCAAGTGATGTCATTGAAATTTCGACCAATAGCAAGCTTGATATGAAAAAACTACAACCAATAGTAATAACGATAATAATGCTAATAATAGGTTAATCTTCAGGTGAACTAAGGTAGGTTAGGTTATTAGGTTTGGTTAGGTTAGGTTATTAGGTTTGGTTAGGTTAGGTTATTAGGTTTGGTTAGGCTAGATTAGGTTAGGGTGGTTATTCTTCATATGAGCCCATAAGTTCTTCAGCGGGGAAGAGTTACCGGTTCCCCGAAATTTTGCGTGGTTAGCGAATCGAAAAGTAGCAGTTACCGCTCGATTTAGCACAGTAACGATCCTTGGCGTGTCTGTCAATCTGTCTCGTGTGAATTTGGTGTCGGTCTGAAAATTTTTAACTTGTATTTTCTCTGAAGAGTGTGTGTGTGTGTGTGTGTGTTCTATGTATGTGCGAGTGTTTTGTGTGCGTGTGTGTGTGTGTGACCCCATGATATAAGGTATGTACTGTATATTTCGGGGCTCTGTGTATGTATGTATGTATGTATGTGTACCACCACCACGGCCGCCACACTTGTCCTGTTTCCCACACCCAGATTTACACCCAACACCCATTTACAAAAACCTTTATTTCTTACTCATTTTAAGCGTTTTTTTGTGTGTGTTTGTGTAGTGTTTTTGTAGGGTGGAGCCGTGATAACTGTGCGTCCGTCCGTGAGGCAAAACAAAAACACGTACACCTTATTCATTTTTATCTCTCTCTCTCCTTCCTTCCTTCCTTCCTTCCTTCCTTCCTTCCTTCCTTCCTTTTTATGGTGTACGGATGTGTTGTTATTACTATTGAGACTCGTAATTTAGAGAGAGAGAGAGAGAGAGAGAGAGAGAGAGAGAGAGAGAGAGAGAGAGAGAGATTTGTCTAGTGTTTTGTTTTTTGTTTTGGTGATTTTTTTTAAAGGTGGAGCCGTAGGGAGGTGGTGAGGGAGATGGTGGAGGTGGTAATGAGGTAGATACTTGAGGAGGTAGAGGTAGAGATATATACTGGAGGTACAGATGAGGTAGATGCTGAAGGATTAGGTAGAGGTGGAGGAGGTGGAGGTAGATACTGGAGGTGGAGTTAGATGAGGTAGGATTGAAGTAGATACTAGAGGATGAGTGGGAGGAGGTAGGATTGAAGTAGATACTGAAGGATGAGTGGGAGGAGGTAGAGGTAGAGATATATACTGGAGATACAGATGAGGTAGGTACTGGAGGTGGAGGAGGAGCAGATGAAGGTTTAAGGTTTGTGTCTCAGGTGGATGAATCATGAAGGTATCTGGCGTGTACCTGACCCCCACCTGTATAATGGAGCTACCTCTCTCTAGCAAGGAGAAATAGAGAAGAGAGAAAGGTGATAGAAATGATAGAGAGAGAGGTAATGACAATACAGGTCACACACACACACACACACACACACACACACACCACTGTAATTACCGCGGGTGAAAGTCACGGCTTTCACCAGACCAGAGGAAAAATAAAATAAAATAAAATGTTTGAGAAGCAATACTGAATTACTTACTATTGTGATTATTATTAGTTTGGGGGTGAGAGAACAGGTGGGAGAGAGAGAGAGAGAGAGAGAGAGAGAGAGAGAGAGAGAGAGAGTAGGAAGGAGTGGAGGGAGAGGAGACATATTTTGTGTATGTATTAGAAAAAAACCGTGATTAAATTATCAGGTATTCATCGCGCACCTGTCTCCTCCCTCCCTCCCTCCCTCCCTCCTATCACTTTTATATGTATGTCTGTTTATATACACATATGTAATCAGTTGTTCATATGTGTGTTTACCAATGTCCACATGTACGTTTCATTAAGTATAAACAACCTGTGTACATATTGACTCTAACGTGTACACACAAATCATATGATGTACACATACACTCAAGTCAACTCGAAAATATGTAATAAAAAAGTGTGGTTTTATTGGTTGCATCTTGGTTGATTTAATGTGGTGGTAGTTTGGTGATGGTAGTAGTGGTGGTTATGGTGGTAGTAGGAATGGTGGTAGATGTGGTGGAAGGTATGGTGGTAGATGTGGTGGTAAGTATGGTGGTAGGTATGGTGGTAGGTATGGTGGTAGATGTGGTGGTAGGTATGGTGGTAGATGTGGTGGTAGGTATGGTGGTAGATGTGGTGGTAGGTATGGTGGTGGTAGATGTAGTAGGTAGGTATGGTGGTAGATGTGGTGGTAGGTATGGCAGTAGATGGTGGTTGGTATGGTGGTAGATGTGGTGGTAGGTATGGTGGTAGATGTGGTGGTAGTAGTCAAGGTATGGAAGCCAAACATCCTGAATGACGTCACGGTTTATAGATAACATTAGGTGCCTAAGCCTAACACACACACACACACACACACCACACACACACACACACTCCACACATGTAATAAATCAGTGTATTCACTCCCAGTAAACACTGCTCCCTACGCTGTCACTATGTTGAAATGAACTGTATTTTGAGCTGATCCCCATCTAAGTTACTATATGTCTTATTTGTGTCACTTATGTCATTTGTATATTATTTGTAATTCGTAACCCATTCCCCAAATATGTAACTGTATATTTTCAGCCTTCTGGCTGCCAAGCTCTTTCAATAAACCGTTAATTATTATTATTATTATTATTATTATTACAATTCATAATAAAAGAGAAAATTTAGAAGATGAATACGAGAGAGAGAGAGAGAGAGAGAGAGAGAGAGAGAGAGAGAGAGAGAGAGAGAGAGAGAGAGACGTTAGTGCTGTAGGGAAATCAGCTGTGGAGGTGAGTTCAGTGAGCCTTGCCATTGGTCGAGCTCAGCCACGTCATGGTGGTCAACCGCCTGCTGTGGTGGCTGACGGAGGACACCCCCCCACCCTCAGAAACCCTCCTTTGGTCTCTAGGAAGCCTCTGAAACCCTCCTGTGTTATAGAAAGTAAGGAATTTACTTTTAAAACTTTATCTATAGACTGTAACTCTCTATACTTTCTCTATATAAAGAAAGTAACCCAATATTTCCTCCATATAAAGAAAGTGATTGCAGATACTTTCTCGATGAAGAAATTAGTGTCAGTAATTTCTCCTGTAAAGAAAGTAACTGCCCTCATCACATGACACTGACCACAGATCCAGTATACTCTCAGGTTTCCGTCAGTCCCTCCTGGTGTGGCACTTCCCGGGCTATCAGCTGTTCTCTGTTTACGAGGGTGTGTGAGCACGTGGTCCATTGTTGACATAGCTACCCATCAGGGGCCATAAAGTGCTATGCCACGCGCCCCATTAACGCTGCAACTCCCGCACTCTTTACGTCTAGTATTCGCCCCTAGTGTGTCTTATCTACTGCTGGGGGGTGAGGGAGGGAGGGAGGGGTTATGTGGAGATGGGAGGAGTTTTTTCTTGGTCGGTGGGAGGGAAGGAAGGGGGTTGTGGAGGTGGGGAGGAGGAGGGGGAAAAGGGGGATTGTGGGGCAGGGTAGGAGAGAGGGAGAGATATATAGGTAAATTCCTTCAAGCTTACCTCGAGCATTAGGTTCCCTCCTTCTTCCTCCCTCTTCCTTCCTCTCCCCCTCCCCCTTCCTCTTCTGTCCCCTCTCCTCCCACCCTCCATCAAAACTATTGCTGTAAGCTGGTGAACTTTTGTGTGTGTGTGTGTGTGTTAGGTTTACACTATTCATGAACGAACTCTGAAAGTATAATCGATGAGTATTATTGTAGCCTTTATGAACGAATATTATTATACTTATGAGTGAACACCGCGTGACTTGTGAAGGAGTATTATCGTGAGTTTTTTATGAATGGTGAATAATATTAACTTTTATGAATGAATATTATATAATTTTGTGAATGATTTAAGCCAAGTTTATTATGCTTAAATATAAAGCCAGAAGCTATAATGCCCACTAAAAGCGGTAAAGAGAAGTATTATAATGAGCCTTGAATGGCGTCGTCACACTTGAATGGCGTCATCACACTTGAATGACGTCGTCACACTTGAATGGCGTCATCACACTTGAATGACGTCGTCACACTTGAATGGCGTCATCACACTTGAATGACGTTATCAACCTGAATGACGTCATCAACTTGAATGCCGTCATAACACTCACATCCCCTCTGGTGGATGTAGGCCGTACTAATATATATATATATATATATATATATATATATATATATATATATATATATATATATATATATATATATATATATATATATGTAGGAGTTGCCATGTAGGTATTTTTAAGGGTTACTTAATGCTGGGGGGGGGGCGAGGATCAACTAGTGGGAGGTCAAGCTGATAAGAGATAAGCAGGTACTGACATACACTGATAACGACTGATGGTGGTGGTGGTGATGTGACGTGATTTTTATTGTTTTTGCTGTCAGTTGTTGTTTTGGTTTGTTGTTCATTGCAAAGATAAACGATGCAAGGTCACACACACACACACACACACACACACATTTATCTTAATTTTTATCACACCATGCTTGTAGACGTGTCTCTCTCTCTCTCAATCCATCACAGGTGTTTGAGTGTTGACACCTGGGCTGTCATGTTCTGCCTCACTATCACGGTCACCTGTCATGTTCACCCCACCTCCCCCTCACCACCCCACCCCCTTCTACACCCACCACCTGAGACGGCCAGCTGGTTGTTTCAGGTGGTTCTCTTGGGCTGTGTCTTTATTATACAGGTGGTTAGATGTGTGTGTGTGTGTAGGGGAGGTAACAGGTGGTGGGGGAGGGAAGGTGATGTACAGGTGTGACTCGTTACCTGTTTTTCCTCTAAGGTATATCTTTGTATGTATGTATGTGTGTGTGTGTATGTATAATGTATGTGTGTATGTATGATGTATGTATGTTCTTCAGTCTCACGGTTACACTTACCCATACTTACTGCCTGACGAAATTTCTCTCTCTTTTTCCTTCTTCCGTTTTCATCTTTTCTCCTTCCCTTTCCACTTTCCACCTCTCTTCCACCTTTTCCCTCTGCTCTACCCCTTCCCTCTCCCCCTTCCTTCCTCCCCTTCTTCCCCTCCCCCCTTAAGATGGGCGTGTGTATGACAGGCTGACCAGGTGGATTAGTCTAATTATGAGTTATTATTCTCCCTCATCTGCCTCACCACGAAAAAATATTATGTTGTGAGTTATCGTGTTGTGGAGGGGGAGGGGGGGGGGGTAATCACGGTCGTTGCAATTAGGTGTGTAAACAATTCGTGTCTTGTTCTTGATTTGTGGTGGTGGTTGTTTTGTGTGTGTGTGTGTGTTTTGGTTAGCATAGGTTAGGTTAAGTTAGGAGTAGTAATTTTTAAACTAGGTTAGGATTGATTAAGGTCAGGTCAGATTAGTTTCCTGATGCGATAAAGCTCATCATTATTCTTATTGACCTCGTGTAATGATGATAGTGACTTAATGGTGACGAGGCTGGTATATGACTAATGGTGTATGGTGATGTGAGTCGTGATGGTGAAGAGATTATGCCATATGGTGCTGTGGTGACTAGCAATTATTGATGGTGATAGGGTAGTAGTGGTGTCCTGGTGACGTGCGATTGTGACAAGATAGTGTCATGGTGACTTGTTTATAATCACAGTGACAGATTGGTGACGATGATGATAGTGTGATAAGCTCCAAGTCATATTAATGGTGATATTTTGTGGTGATAAGTTAAAGAGTCACTTGTGGTGATATTCCGTGGTGACAGCGAGGTGTGTTATGATGACGCTTGGGTTAATAGTGACATAACTACTAGTGTTACGGTGACACGCCTCTGTGACACTCATAACGATAACACGTGTGGTGATGAACGATAAGCAGTAGTCGGCTGTCGTGTTAACTTGGTTGTCAGCTGTACGATAACACCTCCCACGGCAGCTGACACTGAGCGATTGATGGTGTGTTGGGGGGGGGTGACTGTGTGGGGGTTGGAAGGTGACTGTTTGGGGACGTAGGGGGTGACGGTGGTGTATGGGGGAGGGGGTAGGGGTATAATAAGCGGTTGTGGGTGGTTAGCTTTTTGTCTGTCTGTGTATGTGGTGAAAGGTGTATATGTGATTGGTTAGGTCTCTCTCTCTCTCTCTCTCTCTCTCTCTCTCTCTCTCTCGTGAAATTCCTTTATATAATTAGTTCACATTACCTGTATAGTCGCTAATTACTACCTGTCTCTCATTAAGCCATTCATACCTGGGGATTTTGTCAGTCTTCATTAGTGTACTTTATAATACTCTTAACGTGTGTGTGTGTGTGTGTGTGATTCGTGGGGTGGGTAATATGGGCGATTCGTGTGGATTGGAAAAAGTGATTCGTGTTGGTGAAAACTTTAGGGGTTCGTGTGATGGGATTTGTGGATTTGATACACGTGGCTTATGTTGGCACGTGATTATGTAACCCAGGTGGTGGTAGGATCAGGTGGATGGTGGTAGTGGTGGTGGTAGGATCAGGTGGATGGTGGTATGGTGGTAGTGGTGGTGGTAGGATCAGGTGGATGTGGTGGTAGTGGTGAGTGGTGGGATCAGGTGGATGGTGGTAGGATCAGGTGGATGGTGGTAGTGGTGGTGGTAGGATCAGGTGGATGGTGTGGTAGTGGTGGTTTGGTAGGATCAGGTGGATGGTAGGATCAGGTGGATGGTGGTAGTGGTGGTGTTGGGATCAGAATTGGATGGTGGTAGTGGTACTTGGGATCAGGTGGATGGTTGTGGGATCAAGGTGGATGGTGGTAGGATCGGGTGGATGGTGGTGCAGGATCAGGTGGATGGTGTGGTAGTGGTGGTGGTAGGATCAGGTGGATGGTGGTAGTGGTAGGATCAGGTGGATGGTTGTAGGATCAGGTGGATGGTGGTGAGGATCAGGCCCGGATGGTGATAGGATCAGGTGGGATGGGTGGTAGGATCAGGTGGATGGTGAGTGGTAGGATCAGGTGGATGGTGGTAGGATCAGGCCCGGATGGTGGTGTGATGATAGGATCAGGTGGGTAGTAGTATTAGTGATGGACTGATGGTAGTAGTAGTGGTAAGGATCAGGTGGGTAGTGGTAGTGGTGGTAGGATCAGCTGGTTGGCGGCGGTAGCGTCTCTGGCCTCCACGTGCGTTGCTATGGTTACGTCCCTCCCGTCAGCTGATCTCACACCTACCACAATCCTCTCTCTCTCTCTCTCCCCCCCTCTCTCTCTCTCTCTCTCTCTCTCTCTCTCTTGACCCCCCCCCCCCAATGTATGTGTGTAGGTGTTGGTGTAAAAGTGTGTGTGTGCGTGCGTGTGTGTGTGCGTGCGTATGTGTGTGTGTTATTGTTGGTCTTTGAAGCAATTAGTGGATTAATTAATTTTTGCAGTTCATTTTGTATTTCTTTTAATCATTTAGTTAATCGTTTGTTTTGATATTACTAATTTACATAATTAGACAGGTAATTAAGTAGATTTTGTGGTTAAGTATATGAGAAGTTAATTAGAAGAAGGGTTACCGGTGAGTTAATTGGCTCCTTAACTAATTAATTATTGGTTTTTCTGTTACGTTGTCAGTTTGAGTTAGGTTAGGTTAGTTGTAGGATAGGTTAGGGTAGGGTAGGTTAGTTGTAGGGTAGGTTAGGTTAGGTTAGTTGTAGGATAGGGTAGGTTAGGTTAGTTGTAGGATAGGGTAGGTTAGGTTAGTTGTAGGATAGGTTAGGGTAGGGTAGTAACAGGATAGGTTGGGATAGCTTTAGTTCAAGTATTAAGTTATTTGTGGATAGGATTGGATAAGATAGGATAATTTTGTCTTGTTTGCTGTGGATTCTAGTTAGGATAGGTAGTATTAGGTTAGGTTAGCTGCAGACTAGGTTTTAAAGGTAGGATGCGCTGGATAGTTTAAGGAAGAATAGGGTGAGGTGTACCAGGTAGGGTGGGGTGTACCAGGTAGGGTGTGGTGACCTTACATAGAGTATCACATGACACTAGGGTTCCCAGGTAGCTGAGTGAGTGAGTGAACTTGAGGCCCGGCATATTCCTCTGACGCCTTACTTTAATGATACTATTACTTCTACTACTAAATAATAATAATAATGGTGATGATAATTTGATACGATAATAGTAAGTAATAATGATAATAAACAAAAACAACAGTGTTCTTTAGCTATAAATCCAACCACACAATTCACCTAAAAGTAGAACGCCAGATTTAGCAAAGTGTCCAGACAATTTTGGCCACAGGTGTACATCGGTGGAATACCTGATAAGCATTGCAACTTGTCTGATTTATTTTTGTACCTGAGGAGGCGTGAGAGAGAGGGGAGGGGGAGGGCTAGGCATAGGTCAAGAGCTGTGGTGATGGTGGTAGTTGTGATCGTGGTGGTGGGTATTTTAGGTGTTAGTAGTTGTAGTGGATGTGTGATGGTGGGAGGGGGGTGGCGTTGGTGGATAGGTGGAGGTAGTAGTGTGGGTGGTAGGAGGGGGTAGTAGTGGTGGTAGTGGGGTGAGTAATGAGGTCGTTAGTGTAATGGTAGTTAAGATAAGGTGCAACACGTCACTACTCTGTTACCTGCCTCCCACTTAGCCCTCCATCCTGTGTGTTACCTGTCCACACTAACTGTTTTCACCTGTCTAAAGTAACTGTTTAACCTGTCAAACTAAGTGCCTTACCTATGTTACCCGTGCACGCTAACTTTTTTTACCTGTCTAGAGTAACTGTTTAACCTGCCAAACTAACTGTTCTACCTGTCAAAAGTAACTGTTACTTGGACAGACTGTATTACCTGACCAAACTGTTACTTGTTTATTTTATTTTTTTACTTCATATTTTTTTCATCGTTACCTGAATCAGCTCTCCACATTCCCTCTTATTTCACCTGTCTACCCTACCTGTCTAAGCCACCTGTCTAGCTTTCCGTCCACTAAATATAAGTCCTGTCACCGCGTGTGGGCTCCCTACCACCATCTGTGACGCCGTAATGAGGTAGTTAAGTCGTTAGCAGTTTGTCGATCTTAATGAGTGAGAGTAACGCGACCATGTCAAGAGTGTTTATCTCGGATCAGCTGATGACGACGCCAGCTGACAACATGTCAACAAACCGCCACGTGCTTTTAATATGTAAACAAACTGCCACGTGCTCGTAGAGGTGGGCTGGAATTTGACATGGTAGACAAGAGTGTGTGTGTGTGTTAAGGTTTTTACCTCATTTGCATAGTGTTAAGGAGTTTATTATGTCATAAATTCAAACAAAATTATCCTCACGACATCTTCAACCTAACCTACCCAGTTAAATATTTGCCAAAGAAGTATCTAATGTTGTTGTTGAAGACTTGTGAGGATGAAACCTATATATTTTATTTGTTTGTTTTTGTTGTGTAAATAAATTAAGACCGTTGTTGCTAAATTAACTTGTCAAATTTGTTAAATGATAAGAGAGTCAAGTGTGTGTGTGTGAGTTAGTAAAGCGTTCTTGTCGCGTGTCATGTTTTTGTTGTAGTTAGATAGTTAATGTGTTGTTAGTGACAGTCGTGGTGTAGTGGATGGTGTTGTACAGGTGTGTTTGTCTGTCTGGGTAATGAGGTACCTGTGTTTGTGTGGGGGGAGGGGGTGGTGAAGAAGAGGGAGGCAGGGAGAGAAGAAAAGGTGTTTGTGGTGTTAGCTAGTAGGATGATTCACACATACACACGTACATATACACACGTACATATACACACGTACATATACACACATACTCTCTCATCAAACATATTGTAACGCTATATATGAACTTAGTAATATAATATAGGTCTCTTATAATATATATTTCACTAACAATATATTTGTTATATACACGTTAATATAGCATCTTAATATAAACTTTTCTTTCTATAGAATATAAGGGAGTATCGTTATATGTTTATCAATATATGTGAAATTATATGTAATGAATATATACCATACATATTATATATTTCTGTTTACTTATAAGATTCTAAATATGTTCATATATTGTGTGGAGAGTTAATTAGTGTTTTGTAAGGTGTTTCGATATATTGAGAGGAATACCTGTACCATACCTGTAATGTTGACCTGTACTTGTATTGTTGTTTATGTATTAATTTTGTATTTGTAAATGATAAAACTTTGTATATATGTTTATTATTGTTGTATTAGTGAGGAGGGATTAATTGTTTGTTTCAAGATAGACAGACGGACAGACAAAGTTAACACAGGAAGACGTATGTTCACACAGACAGACCTTGATGTTATTTGTGAGACAGACAGACAATTCCTGACATGTTGTTTGTGATACGGGAACTACTCTTACTTTTTACAGACATAAACACACCTGACTTGTGGTTTTTTTTTTTTTACAGAGATTAATTATGTTTTTTTGTTTGTTTACAGATAAGATGGGAGAAAAATATAACTTTAGGAGAGCCGCCGGGGTTCCTGCACTCCTGGTGGTGGTGAGTATACTGTGTGTGTGTGTGTGTATACTACAATTATTATTAGTAGTAAAAATATGAGTAGTAATAAGGTGTACTATTGTTTGTAACGGTAGTACTAGTTGTAGTGGTGGTCGATAGTAGTTTTAATAGTAGTATAGTACCGGTAATAATAGTAGCAATTGTAGTGGTAGTAGTAGTTGTAGTAGCAATAGTAATGATAGTAGTTCAGTTGTAGTGGTAATAGTAGTAGTAATAGCAGTAGTAGTGTATCACAGTTCTTAACACACAGGCGTCACACACTCAACACGTAACATACCGCGTCACAATAGCGGCGTCACACTCGGAATGGATACCGTCACAGTAAGGCTTAGAACGTCACACGCTCACCACATTACACACACACACACACACGACATCATTAAGCATCTCACCCGCCACAAACCAATAAAAACAGCAACACACAATGGCAACATACACACACACACACACACACACACACACACACACATACACACACATACACACACACACACACACACACACACACACATACACACACATACACACACACACACACACACACACACACACACACACACACACACACACACACCAGCGACATCACATTAAGCGTCTCACCGCCACACAGAGCCACAATAAAAGAAACAGCGTCACTGATGGCAACACACACACACACACACACATACATACATACATACATACATACACATACACAAACACACACACACACACACACACACACACACACACACACACACACACACAGTAAGCGAGGCGTGTAGCCAGAGCGCGGGGCTGGAACACTTATTGATCCGTGTTAATAATGCATGGGAATTTTATCCGTGTGACCCTGTACTGTACATACTGAACTGACTCGTGACTCACTCTGCCGGGCTACACTGACTCATGCTGGGCCACGCTGACTCATACTGGGCCACGTTGACTCGTGACTCACTCTGCCGAGCCACGCTGACTCTTTACCGGGCTTTACTGACTCACTATTGAACCACCACTAACGAAGGACTCGCTCTGCTGGGCCACACTGACTCGCGACTGACTCTACCGGGCCGCACTGACTCGTGACTGACTCTGCCTAGCCATACTTACTCGCGATTCACTTTACCTTTTTTAAACAATCGCGAAATTTATAATCGCCAAAACACCGTCACTTGTACGTACTTGTTATTAGCGATATAGATTCCTTACGGTCGCCAAATATATCCTCGCTAAATGGTCACAGTTGTATTTATCGTGAAATATACTCATCACAAGCGTTTAAAGTGCGTTAAACTTTTCATTGTGGTGTGGAGTGTGTTTTAGGGATGATGGATGTGTGTGTGTCTTGAGGTGAGTGTGGTTTTGTATTTGTGATGGAGGAGGAAACGGTTGTGGTGGTGGTGGTGAAGGAGGAGGAGTGGAGGAAGAGATGGAGGAGGAGGAGGAGGAGTGGAGGAAGAGATGGGGGGGAGTGGAGGGAGGGAGATGGAGAAGAGATGGGGGTGGAGGAGGAGAGTGGAGGAAGAGATGGGGTGGAGGAAAGAAGATGGAGGTGGAGGAGGGGAGGGAGTGGAGGGGGAAAGAGATGGGTGGTAGGGGGGTGGAGGAGGAAGAGATGGAGGAGGAGTGGAGGAAGAGATGGGGGTGGAGGAGGAAGGGGAGGTTTGAGATCCTTCTTCTCGTTTTTATTATTATATCATCATCATCATCATCATCATCATCATCACTATTACTCTGATACCATTAATTTTAAGAAACAGTCAGGGTTATATCGCGTGTTCGACCTCAGCCTACCTCGTGACCTCAGCCTACCTCGTGACCTCAGCCTACCCGGGACTAATGAACGCCGGTCTCCGCTCTAAGACAAATTTGTCGATTTTTAGCCAAACGTCTGAATGTCTGTTTACCTCCCACACAGACACACACACACAGACACACACAGACACACACACACACACAGACACTAGAGGGGGGGGGGTGAGGTACGTGATGTTGAGAGAGAGACAGACAGACAGACAGATAGAAGCAGACAGATAGACAGAAAGCGAGAAAAAATGGATGCTGTGTCAGAAATAATATAAATAATAATGTAAATAATAATAATAATCGTGATAATGATACGTGTGTGTTTATATGTAAGTATGTGTGTGTGTGTCTTCTGTTATGTGCGTGTGTGTAAGTGTCTGCCTTTCTGTGTGTGTGTGTGTGTGTGTGTGTGTGAGGGAGGAGCCAACATGATCGTTAAGCTGGCAGGATAAACAACTCCTTGACCCGCGTGAAATTTCAACCGAGTCATATTGATCTGTTCCCGGGTATTGCTGCCAACCTCTCCCTACCTCACCCCTCTCCTCAGCCCTCACCCCTCACCCCTCACTCCTTCCCTCACTCCTCACCCAGTCACCACCTATCATCATTCTTTATCATCATCATCATCATCATTGTTGTTACGGTCGTCTCCTTCAACCATCATTCTTTATTATTATTATTATTATTAGTATTATTAGTGTTGTTTTAGTCCTGTAGGGCGTGAGGAGGTGTGGTGTGGGGGGGTAGGAACTGAGGGTGTGGAGGGTAGGAACTGAGGGTGTGGAGGTGGAACTGGGGTGTGGAGGGTGAACCGAGGGTATGGAGGTAGGAACTGAGGGGGTGAGGGTAGGAACAGAGGTGTGAAATTGAGGTAGGAACAGGGTGTGGTGGGAGTGGAACTAGGTGTAATGGGAGGAGTAGGAACTGAGGGGTATGGAGGGTAGGAACTGAGGGTGAGGGAGGTGGAAACAGAGGGTGTGGGGGTAGGAACTGAGGGTGTAAGTCAGAACAGAGGGTGTGGGGGTGGGAACTGAGGGTGTGGAGGGTAGGGAACACAGGGGTGTGGGAACAGGGGTGAGGGTGGGGCCAAGACTGAGGGGTGTGGAGGGTGGGGGCAGGGGTGTGGGTGGGGCTGGGGGGTGAGGGAGGGTGAACTGAGGGTGAGGGAGGGTTGTAACAGGGATGGGAGGGTGGGGCAGGGTGGAGGGTAGGAACTGAGGGGTGAGGGAGGTGGTGACAAGGTGTAGTGTGCTGCATACATTACGGGAAGCAGTAACGGTGACAGGCGGAAGTAACTGCAGGTGATGTGTTGGTGGGGGGGGGTGGTGCTGGAGGGTGTGTTTGGTGGTGCTAGAGGGTGTGGGGTGGTGCTGGAGGGTGTGTTTGGTGGTGCTAGAGGGTGTGTGTATGGGGTGGTGCTCGGGGAGTGTGGTAGTGTGGTAGAGGTCGCATGGTATGGTGGTAGTGGTGGTACTGTGGTTGTAGTCATGGTTGTGTGGCTGTAGGACGGTATACAATCTTTATGGTTGTAATGAAGAGAAGATTGTGGTTGTTCTGTGGTGGTTGTATTAGACGAAGCAGTACTGGTAGTGATGGTACCTGTGTGTGTGGTTGTCAACAGGTATTGGTAGCAACAGGAGCCAGGCCTCGTCAACAGGTAACATTTTATTCAACCTTACCTGAACGAGAGGAGGTTTTTTTTTTGTTATATTTCATTTATCTTTATTTATTTTTCATTATTTTTTTCATTTATTTACATGTACCTGTCGTTCTCGTAACTACTGATAGGGGAAGAATCGATGAATCCGGATTGGTTGTGTTGTCTCCCGGGTGGCGTTCGTCACACGTAATGTTGTTTACCTCTGACGTCATCGCCTGACCTCACGTAAACACATCTGGATTTATTGTCGTTGCTTGTGATATGAATCCGTTCCTTCACAGACCCGTTCGTGTAGAGGTGGATGAGACTCGACACCATCTGAATTGACATAGAAGATATTTATTATTGGTTTTCCGGGATATTTTGTTGAATATCGATAAAAATGCCTCTTCCCTTCTCTCTTCCTTTTCCTCTCCTCCTCCTCCCCTTCTCCTCCATTTCCTCTCCTCCCCCCCTTTCCTTGTCTCCTCCTCCCTCGTCTCCTCTCTCCTCCACCTCATCTCCCTTCCTCCACCTCCCTCTCCCCCCCCCCAGAGCGTTCACGTAGAGGCGGCGTCAGAGGCATAACGGCGGAGCAGAAATGATTGGCACACAAACTATGTTACGGAGAGAGTTTTTAATTTTTATTCGGCACAGAATTGAATGGCACGATATTGTATTCATAAAAATGGGAAAGTTCAGCCGGTAATGAAAAACGCATCGGGTCCAATCATGGCGGGGATCGGCGGGATTACGGCGCTCTCTCTATCCTTGTCTATTTTAGTTCGCCATTACCTCGTAATTCTCATATACATTAAAATGTATTAAAGAATTACGCTGGTGTACGGATCAGCTCCTATCTGTCTCTACCCCGGGGGCTGACGGGCGGCCCTTCCTGCCTGTCTACCTACCTACCTACATGCCCCCCCTCCCCTCCTCTTCCGCCACTTAACATGGGTGTTGTTTGGGAGGTGTGACGCTAAGAGTGACGTCATAAGAAGTCAGGTTAGGTCGAAAGAGGTCAGGAGAGGTCAAGGTGAGAGGGACGGTGAGGTAATAAAGAGCTGTCATCAGGATCTTTTAAGGAGACAAATTAGGTTTGCTGAGGTGAGGAGTGAGAGGCCGACCTCCCGGTGAATGTCAGAGGTAATGTGTCTGCCTCTTGACCTCCATACATACATACAGTACATACATAAATACATTCCTACATATGCTGTACATACACACACACACATTATACATACATACATGCACAAATACAATTCATACACATGCTATACATACATACATACATACATACATACATACATACATACATACATACATACATACATACATACATACACACACACACACAAATTATACACACACCTAAAAAAATCCGCGCTAACATACACACATACTAATGCATACATACATACATTCATACATACACACACGACAAACTCTCCCCAGGTGAGCCCAGCCGGAACACACCTGTGGGTTATCATACAGCGTGGCACCTGTGTTACCTGTTGCCAGATTACCGACCAATCTATTTTGCTGTTGGGTAAAGGTTAAACTGTAGGTATTAATAACAAATGTTGTAAAATTGAGTCGCTGCCTCTATTAATCTTACAGCTTATGAAGGTGGGGTTATTGTGGGGGAGGGTAGGGGAGTGTTATGATAGAGGGAGGGAGGGGGTTTGATGGTGGAATGGATGGGGGTTTTGGTAGTTGGGGGAGAGAGGGGGTTGTCATGTGATGGTTGGTGAGGAGAGAGGTAGGGTGGGGGTGATGGTTGGGGGAGGTAAGGAAGGGAGGGGGTGTTTAATTACCATCTCCTCCACCCCCATCCCTTCACCCCGTCACCCCTCTCTCGCCGTCTTCACAATTCAGTTCCTATAAGAATGACATAGAAATTTCAAGCGTTTTTCCTCTGGCCAACTGGGAGCTTCATCCAACTGAGAATATCCCCTGTGATATATATATACACTTCCTGGAGCTTAATACCACTGAAAGATGTCACAATATCGAGAGCCGGATACCATGGAATATAACATTGCTAAGAGCTTCGTTAACATATGTACTAGTTAAATATGTAGCTGTTGTATTTCTTCACATACTCGTAAATACATATTATACGAGTCGTTACGTCACATATCGTCACTATTACGTCGCAAATACGATGTGATGTAAAGGTCGGGTTAGTTTTTACGTCTAGGCTCGTCATCTATCTATCTATCTAGCCATACGTCCATCTATCCATCCATCTGTTTATCTATCTATCCATCTCTCTACAGTATC
The DNA here is from genome assembly GCF_018991925.1 of Homarus americanus. NCBI lineage: Eukaryota > Metazoa > Arthropoda > Malacostraca > Decapoda > Nephropidae > Homarus > Homarus americanus. The sequence goes on along the minus strand of NW_024732415.1, from coordinate 757,855 downwards.
TATCTATTTAATCTGACAAAGAAACGAAAATATAATAAGGAAACAAAGATAATTTGGAAACAGGTGAAAGTCGCTAATCATGTCTGACAGGTAAATGACAACATGAGTCAGCGGCCCATCACAACGTTCCTGAGTGGATGAGTGTCTGGATGAGTGCCTGGGTGAGTGGGTGAGTGGGTGAATCCTTTGGTGGGTTGATGGATGCTGGAATGGGTGGGTGGAGGGGTGCATGGATGAATGGATAGGTAAGTGGATGGGTGTAGGTTAAGTTGTCAAAGTGAGTGTTTGAATGGGGGTAAATTGTCTGGGAGAGGAGGGAGGGGAGGGAGACTGTCTGGTAGGGATGGGAGGAGAGGAAGACTGTCTGGTAGGGATGGGAGGAGAGGAAGACTGCTCGGGAGGGGAGTGGGAGGGGAGGAAGACTGTCTGCTCGGGAGGGGAGGAGGAGGGACTGTCTGGTAGGGAGGAAGACTGTCTGGTGTAGGGGAGGGAGACTGTCTGGTAGGGGAGGTGGACTGTCTGTAGGGATGGGAGGAGGAAGACTGCTCTGGAGGGGAGGAAGACTGTCTGGTAGGGGAGGGAGACGTCTGCAGGAGGGAGAGGTCTGTGGGGAGGGAGGAGAGGAAGACTGCTCGGGGGAGGAAGACTGTCTGGTAGGGATGGAGGAGGCTGAAGACTGTCTGGTAGGGATGAGAGGGGAGGAAGGCGTGGTGGCGTGGCCAACCAACACACACACCTGCAACCTGTCAGGGTGAACCACCTGGGAGGGAGAGGAGGGGATGGGGGGAGGGAAGAGAAGGGGAAGGAGAGGAGGAAGGGGTGTTGGGGGAAGGAGGAGAGGAGGGGGAAGGAGACGAGAAATGGGGAGAGGGGAGATTAACAGCACTCGGGGAGTTACGCGAGTCACACAAGGTATTATAAAACAAATGGTAGTCACCTGGGAATTAACGAACACTACAGGTAACTTACACAGGTGTGTGCGTGTGTGTGTGTGTGTGTGTGGGGAAAGAGAGAGGTAAGGTAAGGTTCCGCCTGCCTGATGACGAAGATGATCCACCCACTCACCACCCACCCCTTCCCCCGTCCACCCTTTCCCACCCCTCCCATGACTACCACACCTACGTCCACATCTCTCTCTCTCACACCAACGGAGAGAGAGAGAGAGAGAGAGAGAGAGAGAGAGAGAGAGAGAGAGAGAGAGAGAGAGAGATGTGGTGGATGTTTGAGGGTGTGTGTTAGTCACGACTAATGTGATTGTGCTCATTATGGGGGAAGGGGGGACCAACCTCCCCCTTTCTTCCCTTTCCTCACACTGCCCACCCACCCACAGGGCGCCCACCCACCCACAGGCGCCCACCACCCACCCGCAGGCCGCCCACCACCCATAAGGGATCTCTGAACTCTGGCTGTCTGCCCTACCTTGTTCACTCCAGTATTGTGAGATGAGAAGGTGCACAGCTCTTGCCCTTCTGGGAGACGCTGACACCCGGAACCTAACCTAATCCTTAATCTAATCTAAGCTAACTTTATAACCTAACCCTTAATCTAATCTAAGCTAACTTTATAACCTAACCCTTAATCTAATCTAAGCTAACTTTATAACCTAACCTAACCCTTAGTCTAATCTAAGCTATAGTACCCCAATTTAACCTAGCTCACCCAAACTTAAGCTAACCTAACACACACACACACACACACACACACACACACACACACACACTACAGTTAGACAGGTACAGGCCGCCCCCCACCCACCATTTGAGCGTCATTATCGAGAACATTCACCTGCTTAAAACCGTCAGTGTGGGCAGAGAGGGCGGGCGAAGGGCTTTTACGTCTGGCGTTGGTGGAAGGATTCGCCTGGCGTTGGTAGGAGTGGATTGAATATATTATCATCCTCTTAGGGCTAATTACTCATACTTTAGTCATTAGAATTACTCAGGTAGATGAGAAATATTTACCTGTCGTTCTCACTCATGCACGACCTAATTATCTTATCTCTCTCTTCTCTCCTTCCTCCTACCTCCTCTTCTCTCTCTCTCTCTGTTTATCCACCTGTCTGTCTAACTCTCCGTCCCCCGTCTGTCTGTCTTAACTCTGCCCGTCTACCGCCTGGGCTGGCAAATAATAAAGATGTGATGAGTCATTGTCGGAGTGGGTGTCTTGGCCCCTCTCTACGTGACAGGTCTTGGGGTCATGAGGGTGAGAGGGAGGTGGGAAGGGAGGGAAGGGGAGAGGGAGGTCAGAGTGAGAGGGAGGCTGAGTGAGTGAGAAGGCTGAGTGAGTGGGAAGGTTGAGTGGGTGGAAAGGATGAGTGAGTGGGAAGGTTGAGTGAGTGGGAAAGATGAGTGAGTGGGAAGGTTGAGTGAGTGGGAAGGTTGAGTGAGTGGAAAGGTTGAGTGAGTGGGTAGGATGAGTGAGTGGGAAGGATGAGTGAGTGGGAAGGTCGAGTGAGTGGGAAGGCTGAGTGAGTGGGAAGGTTGAGTGAGTGGGAAGGATGAGTGAGTGGGAGAGAGAGATCACTGTGTATGCTCGTGTTGAAGTCACCAGCCTTCCTACCACCACTACCACCAACCACGATGGACCACTACCACCACCACCACCCACTACCACCATCCACCACCACCACCCACTACCACCATCTCCCACTACCACCACCACCACCAACTACCACCATCCACCACCACTAACCACAACCATCATCCATCACCACTTGTAGTAGCTCGACCTAGGAGGAGGTGGGGGGGGGTTAGTGGTCGTGTCGCGCAGTGTCGTTTACATCGTGTTAATGGCAGTGTCGTCACCTGCTGTATGACAAGGTAGTGGTGGTGACTTGCATTATGGTCACCTATGTGGTTGAGAGTACGTCGATCTCACAACGTAGTTACAACATGCACTCAGAACGTGTATACAATCTCTCTCTCTCTCTCTCTCTCTCTCTCTCTCTCTCTCATTTACTATAAGAATATAGCCATTATTTATATTAGGATAAGAAAGGTCACATTAATAATACATACATACATACATACATACATACATACATACATACATACATACATACATACATGCGTTTAGGTGTGTGGTTTTAGGTATGAATGAAGCGTTTTAAAAGTTTGTTTGTCTTGGTTTAACTGTTTTATTACAATATCTAAAAATGTGCTTCAATGTTTTTTTGAAGACATGTTTATATTCTAAAATGTATTTGTTTGTTTCAGTGTTTCAGTAATAAGAAAAGTTTCAAATGCTGTAGAAATGACTTGGTTTTCATTGTTTTTATTTTATAGGACATGTTAATTAATGTTCTTGTTTTAAGGCGTGTGTTTGTTTGTTTCCATGACGCTAAGGTTTGGTTTATTTGTTTCAGTGTGTTCTGGGACCTGTATTGTGCGGCACCGGAGAGGCGGGACACGTGTGAACACTCGAGTGAAGCCAAAGCCTTCCACGACTATGTAAGTATTGTGTTGTAGTTGTTGTTATTATTATTATTATTATTGTTGTTTTTGTTGTAGTTATTGTTATTATTTTTGTTTTATTGTTATTGTTTTTTGTTATTGTTATTGTTTTGTTAATTTTTATTGTAGTTTTGTTATTGTTGGCGTTATTGCTGTTGATGTTGTTGATGTGTATCTACTGCAGTGTAAGGTGTAAGCGCCTCCTGATTACTACCATAGTACTACCTTGATTACTGTCGAGTACTTCCTGCTGATAAACTTGATCTCGGGTACAAGGTTGAGTACGATGACTTTACCCATGGAGTACAGTCTCATCGTACTCAAGGGGTTAAGTCATATTACTCAAGGTTGTAAGATTAGGAGTTAGTCAGGTTAAGTTAGGTAAGAGGTGGGTTAGGTTAGGTTAGGTACAGGGAAGGTTAAGTTATAATGCCTTAACCTCTTAGAGTCAGTGATACATTGTGTCTCACCTGATGATAATATTACCCGCTCTCCTACCCTCCTCTCTCACCCCTCAACCCCCCTACTTCCTCCCCCCCCCACCACCACCACCTCACTACCCCTCTCTCCCCTACTTGGGTCCTTTCTCCCTCACCTCTCCCCTCCACTCCCTTCCTACCTGCCCATCTTAGCCAACTCCACCTTCAGGTAAGTTAATTAAATGAACCAGGTTAGAGTATCCCTCTCCTCCCTTCCCTCTCTCCCTCACCCTCTCCTCCCCTTCCCTCTCTCCCCTCCCTCTCTCCCCCTCACCTTCCCTCTCCTCCTTCCCTCTCTCCCCTCCCCTTCCCTCTCTCCCTCACCTTCTCTCCACTCTTTCTCTCTCCCTTTCTTCCTCCCTCTCTTAATGGAGCCAGGTAAGTATTCCCTCCTCCTCTCTTCCCTCCCTCCTCCTCCCCCCTCCTCCCCTCTCCCCATATGCATAGAGGTGGCAGGGGGGAGTGAGAGAGACACGTGTGATCGCGGCCTTGAGATGAACAGGTGTTAAGTGGCGTCCCGACATCAACTTGCCCAGGTGGTCCTGTGTTTACACGATCAGCTGTGGCCCTGCTGGTGTTGCCCTCTCGATGGGTTGGTAATTTATCGCTTACCTCCTTTACCTTACCTCCCCTCTCCCCTCCTTCCCTCCCCTCGCCCCCTTGTGTGTGTTGTGGTGATTGGTTGTGATTGGGGCCCTGGTTGGTGGTGGTGTTAGTGTTCGCGTGGTTGTTAGGTGTTTGTTGTATCACGTGGTTGTTTACTAGTTTATTATTGTTCGTGATTGCCAGGAAAGTGCCACGAGTGTCAGTTAAGTTTCATGAGTGTCAGGAAAGTGTCATGACTGCTAAGAAAGTCTCAAGGAAGTACCAGGAAATAGCCAAGACAACATAAGATGAGTACCCAGGCATTACTCGTTCATGCTGGGAGTTACCAACACTTATTGAGGGGTAATGAGCCGAGGGAAGTGACCGGGAAATAAAATGGTTCCAGTGTTGGTATATTTTGCGGGAAATTACGTCAGTTTGGCCTTTTTTAGTTTGGTGGGGAAATTACGTCAGTTTGGCCTTTTTTTAGTTCGGTGGGAATTTACGTCAGTTTGGCCTTTTTTTTAGTTTGGTGGGAATTTACGTACATTTTGCGGGAAATTGCGTCATAGGACTGATGACTATTAACTTGGTTATTATTATTTTAGGGAAATGACGTCAATTCAACAACTCTTTTATTTTTAGTTTTTTATTTATATATTTATATATTTTTTAGTTTTTTGGGGAATAACATCATTAAGAGATATCAACTTTGTTATATTTTTGGGGACCGGATCTGCCGTCAGTTGCGCAATGTTAACTTGTTTTTTTGTGGGAAATTTATCACTTGTAACCAGATTTTTGGCGGGGAGGTATGTAAACAAGATGTGGAATGACGTGTTTTGTTTTGATTATCTTGGGTTGTGAGAGAGAGAGAGAGAGAGAGAGAGAGAGAGTCTAATAACCCGCCCACTTGCCTCCTCTCTCTCCTTCCCCCCTTCCCTCTCTCCTTCCCCCCTTCCCTCCCTCCTTCTCTCCCTCCTTTCCACCCACCCACCCACGATCCTGCAGGACACGGTGGACACTTGTGGGTACTATATTGGGACACGGGGTGGTAGGACATGGCACGGTGGATACGGCCTTGATAGACGTGTTAGGTGTGTCTGGTTCTTTAAATGTCATGAGAAATGTCAATCTTCGGCATTTACGACACACACACACACACACACACACACACACACACACACACACACACAATATATATATATATTTGAGATTTGTTAACTCCTTTCTACGTCTTGGGGTTGTTCATGTTTTTCACTGTTTTTTTTTTTGTTTGGGGTGTGTTTTGTTTGGTTAAGTGGTGTGTCTGTGTCCTGTGTGTGTGTGTGTGTGTGTGTGTGTGTGTGTGTGTGTGTGTGTTTGTATAATTTTTTTGTTTGTATAGGGAGTGTATTTATGTAGAAGGTGTGTTTGTTTTTAGGTATGTGGGGGTGTTTGTGTGTGTGTGATTTTTTGTTTGTATGTACAGTGAGGAGTGTGTGGGGTGTGTTTGTTTGAGGTGCTATGTGTGTGTGTGGGGGGGTGTTTGTGTGTGTATGATTTTTTGTATGAGAGTGTGTAGGATGAGCTGTGTTGTTTTAGAGTTGGTGTGTGGGGTGTTTGTATGTATGATGAGTGTGTGTATGTGGGGTGTGTTTGTTTGAGACAAGTGTGTGTGTGAGGGTGTTTTTGTGTGTGTGAAGAGTATGTATGTGTGTTGTGTGTTTGTTTGAGAGTTTGTGTGCGTGTAAGAGTGTGTTGTATGTGTGTGTGTATATATGTATGTATTCACGAGTATGTGTCTGTCCGTGTGTGAGAAAGAGAGAGATGGAGAGCTAGTAATTGTGTGTGTATGTGTTTTTGCATGTATGTATATCCGTATGTCTGTCTTCATGTATAACCGTGTATGTTTATATAATACGCACATAAATACACACACACAGACGAACAAAAAATCTACATAACTCTATGGTCGTATCAGTCCCCATTTCACTTTCTATAAATACAGTTAATCAGCCACTTAATGTGCCCTACAGTTAACCTACATCCAGTTAATACCAGTTAATGAGTGTATGATAATCCTGAGGGAAGTTCACAGTCAGTTTAGATGTTGAATTGTGACTGGATGGGTTTTGTCGAGTGTTGGGAACAGTTTGATGTACCAGTTACAGTTCTCAGTCACTTCAGTATTTAAACAGTCGTATTATTGTCCAGTTAAACAGTTACAAAGGCAGTTATCATTCATTTTGACAGTCACTTTTAGCTGCCAGTCATTTAAGCACTCAGATCGTCAAACAACAGTCCTTTAGCACATACAGACAGTTCATAATGACTGTGTGCGTGTAGAGGGAGCCAGCCAGTCACCTACAGGACCAGAAGCAGGGGGGGGGGGATATAAAAACACACACACACACACACACACACACACACAAGACAAACAGTTTTCCTTTACTTACTGTACACTGTTGTTGGTAATCTGCCACCCTAACCTAACCTATGCTGCCTCCTGTTATGGTCGACCTTGTAGAGAGAAGCTAGAATCCGTCCGTTCGTCTGAAAGTTGTCAACACGCTAACTTGGTCAAAGAGCCACGAATTTTCACCTTACCTTACCTAACCAAACTCGGTATATAGATTTAACACAACAGTATCTCAGGCGAGTTTGGTAATGGGTATTTTGTGTCGTTACTGCACAGAGTTATGGTCTCTGGGAGTGTGTTATGGGGGGGGGGGAGCCAGATCACCTGTAGCGACCATGGTGTGTGTGCCTGTGTTTGTAAGTCGGCGAAAATTTGTTTGTGTTTCATGGGTAATATTAATTTTTTTTGTGATGTTTTTGTCATTCCCAGTTTGCTTGTTATTATTATTATTATTATTATTATTATTATTATTATTATTATTATTATTATTGGTGGTATTATTATAGTTGTCGTTATTGTTATTGTTGCTGTTATTATTAGTATTAGTATTAGTATATTCATTATTATTATTGTTATTGTTGTTGTTATTCGTAGTTGTAGTATTAGTATATTCATTGTTATTATTGTTATTAATTATCTCGTTTCTCTTGCAGGGATTTGTAAACTCAGGCTATGGAGTCAACGGTATAGCTCATGTAAGTACCAACTACCTAATGACCTTGTTTACTGGGCCCTTAATTTAATGACCTTATCTGTTACTCTCCCAGTTCCTTCGGCATATATATATATGTTGGGCGGGGGTATATATACACTGTATTATTACCCCTGTGTCTGTCTGTGGGGGGAGGGGGTGAATTTTAGCGGTTGGTTTTGTTCTTGGTGTGTGTCTCTGTCTCGTGTTTAATCTCTATTCGACCGCAGAGTAAGGAGAGGAGAGAGAAGGAGAGTGTAAGAGGAAGATAGAAATATAGAGAGAGAAGAGCAGAGGAAGGAGAGAAAGAGAGACAGTGAGGGAGAGTGGAAAAAAAAAACAGGGGAGGGAGAGGGAGGGAGGGAGAGGAGGGGGCAGGGAGTTGTGTTGTGAGGTCCAGCACCTGGGGAACAGGTTGGGTGTTCTTGTACCCTGGCAGGCCAGGGTCAACACCCCAGGGAAGGAGGGAGGGGGGGCGATGTAAGTAGGAGGGGGGGGCGTAGGGTGGGGGAGGGAAGGAGTGGGGTGAGATAGGGGGAGGGGGCCTAGAGAGGGGGTGACAGTAGCTGCTGTTCCCAGGGTCACGTGGGGGAGTGGAGGGGCAGGGGGGGTAAGAGGTGGAGGAGAGGTGGTAAGGGTCGAGATGGAGGAGGGAGGAAAAGGTGGAGAGGGGTGATGGAGAGGCCGGGGGTCGAAGGAAGTGGGAGGAGGGGAGGGAGGGGTGATGGTGGTTGAAGAGGGGATGGTGGAGGAAGAGGAGGGAGGGGGTAGGGAAAAGGAATGAAGGAGAGAGAGGGCCCTACCAGCACACAGGAGGTCCCTTCACCTGTCCACCTCACCTGAAGGCCAGGCCTTGGGCAGGTGAGCCTTGAACCAGGGGTACCGCACACGTATAGTAACTGCAGGAAAGGAGGAAAACTACACCAATAATTAAATCAGGAATAACATAATAACTGGCGATAATTACGACGATGATAATAATTGTAATGATTATTTATACAGAGATCCTGCATAATATAAAAGGATTATTCTGATGACGAAGATGATGATGATGATGATGATGATGATGATGATGATGATGATGATGATGATGACGATGATGATGATGACGAAGATGATGATGATGATGGTGATGATGTTGATGATGATGATGAAATTACGATGGTGATGATGTTGATGATGATGGTAATAGTAGTAATAAATAATAATAATTTGTTAGGAAGTCTCCGTTATGTACAGTAGGTCTTTGAACGTAATGATAGGTAGAACAGTGTGTGTGGGTAGGTGGTGTGGGTGGGATAATGTCTCTGGATGTGGGTGGGTGTATAAGTGGGAGGAGGGATGGTTGGGTGGGGTGGGAAGGAGTGGGAGTGTATGTGGGTGGGATATTGTGTATGGATGAGGTGCAGGGCGTGGGGGGGGTGTTTAGTGACCTGGTAACAAAGGGGGGTGAGTCAGGTCAGGCGAAACCCCATGGGTAACAAGGCCTCTTCCCCCTCCCCTTCCCTCCCCTAATCCCCCCCCCTCTCTCCTACTGATGCCCTCTCTACCCCCTTCACCTTCTCTTCCCTCCCTTCTCCCCTTCTCCCTCCCCCTTCTCCCCCCGTACCTCAAGGGTAGATTAGATTCGGTTAATTTAGCGTAGGTTAAATTAGGTCAAGTTAGATCAAGTTGCGTTAGGTTAGGTCAGGCTTGGTTAAGTTAGATTTGGCTTAGGTTAAATTAGATTAGGTTAGGGTTAGATTAGGTTAAATTTGGCTTAGATTAGATTAGTGCAATAGAGAATTAAACCCAGGGAACTAACTCACGCTGCCGTACACAACACATTGCCAATAAGTGAGAACAAACGCGGCTATATACTGTACACCAGGGAATTAAATATACGGAAGTAGATACGATGGTCCACTACAGCACTCTGAAATAGACCTAGGTTGGGTTAGGTTAGGTTCGGGTAAGTTAGTGTGGGTTATGGTTAGGTTAGGATTAGATTGAGGTTAGGTTAAATTGATGTTGAATTAAGATTGGGTTATATTTGGTTTGGGGTTAGGTTAGGATTAAGTTAGGTTGAGTTAGGTTAGGATTAAGTTAGGTTGAGTTAGGTTAGGTTAAGATTAAGTTAGGTTGAGTTGGGTTAGGTTAGGTGAGGTAAGCTTATTGTTATTTCTTATCGTCTCCAGGTATGTCGTTATCGCCAAATTAATTAGATTAGCTCTCCTGGTTTGTGCTTTAGGTCAATTAATTATCGATTCACTGATTACATAAACTAATCGATTATTTGTAGTTAATCATGAGGTGAAATAAGCTGGGCTGGTGATTCTCCAGGTGTGCCAAGGGACAGGTGGTCAGTCTTATCTCAGGTACTACGGTGTTTGTCATTAAGTTCACCTGTTAATTACCTTATCCGGTGTAAATGATTCGACTCTTGCAGGTGTGTATCTATCTATCTATCTGTCTGTCTGTCTGTCTGTCACTCTCACTGTCAGTATGTGTACATGTGCATATTTATAGACCTTAAGACAGTAAAAACGTGCATGTGTGTCTGTCATTCAGTGGTGATAGATGTGGCACCACTGGGCGGGTCACTACTGGTGTTGACGTGGCACCACTGCTTTCTTGCCTGGCCTTGCCTCGCTACCACACACACACACACACACACACTATCTCGGTGGTGGATAAATTAAGCGATTATCTAAGTGGATTTATTGTTATTCTGTGGATAATAAGGGTGGATTTGTGGATAGTGTGAGGGATTATCTTTAAAGGATAATCTGTTAAATAGATTACTTGTGAGGTGGATGAAATGGATTTCTAGTTTATTGGATTACCTGGGCGGATTTATTTGTTCGATGCAATACATATTTCTTAGATTAACTTGGGATGGATTTTTAACAGTGACGGGTTTAAGGGAGATTTATACCCGCTTGATGGATTAACTAAGAGTAATTTTTCTAGTGTTTTTTTTTGGGGGGGGGGGATTAATGGGCATAGGGACGAATATAAACAGGTGAATTAATGAGTGGGAGGAGGAGAGGATTTATGAAGCGATTACCCATACTTGGATTACCTGGGATGTTGGCGGGGTGTAGGAGTATGGGTGGGTGTTGGAGGAGGGTGTAGAGGTGGTCTGGGGAGGGTGTTGGAGGAGGGTGTAGAGGTGGTCTGGGGGGAGGGAGGAGTAGGAGGTGAGGGGTGTTGGAGGGAAGGGGGTGTAGAGGTGGTCTGGGAGGTGAGGGGGTGTAGGGTGGTCTGGGAGGTGAGAGTGTAGAATTGGTCTTGGGAGGTGAGGGTGTAGAATTGGTCTGGGGGAGGTGGGGGTGAGGTGGTCTGGGGGGAGGTGAGGGGTGTAGAGGTGGTCTGGGGGAGGGTGGGGAGTAAGGATAGAAGACCTGGGGGTAGTAATGGCCGGGGGGGTAGGGTCAGGCCAGGACCTCCCCAGCCTGGCGCGTCATGCAGTCTGCATAACCCTTCAACCTCCAGCACCGTGGAGTGCTTGGCCAGAGTAGCAATTCCCACCTCCGCCCCTATTCCACGCCCGCCAATCCCACCCACCAACCCCCCACCCCATCCCGCCCATCCAACCGCCCACCTGCCCCGCCCGCTGAAGCACACAGAGGCTGGGTTGACCTACCTGAACTAAAACATCCGTGGGGGGGGGCTCCTCTCTACCACCCACATCTCTCCTCTTTTCTAACCTTGCCTCCTACTCTCGACACCTTCCCTCTCTCTCTCTCCCCTCTCCCATATTCTATCCCGCTATTGTTCCTCTCATCTCCTCCTCCTCTCCTATTCCCTCCCTTCCTCCCTCCACCCTCTCCTCTCCCTCCACCCCCTCTTTTCTGGCCACCCACACCCTCACCTCTGTATGAGAGAGAGAGAGAGAGAGAGGGGTATTCGATAGATAAAAAAGAGAGATAGAGTAAACGATAAAAACAGATAAGACAAAACAGGAGATAAGATAGAGAGAGAATGTACGCTATTTTTATCACGATAAGAACACCTGATAACACCTGTCCAATGATCCCCTCACCTGAGAGAGTCAATCTGAAACTAACATCAATACACTAATGATAAACAATAAATAGAAGGACCAGGTGAGCATTGAGATGTCTGCCTGTACACCTGAAAACGTTGGTTAATTACAGGTAAGGTTTTGGGTGTGTGTGTGTGTGTGTGTGTGGGGACGAGTTCTCTCAGCACCCATGTCCGTCTCCCTCCCCCCCTATCTTTATGACCCGTTAAGGGGGGGGGGTGAGGGAAGAGAGTGTAGTAAGGATTCATGGAGAGAGGAAGGGAGGGGGAGAGGAAGGGAGGGAGGGAGAAAGGATACAATAGGGAGACAAAGCGAGGAAGGGAGAGCAGGAAGACAAGAGAGAGAGAGGGTAGAAAAGGGAGGGTAAAAAGGTAGGTATGTATTGAGAGCTCAGGTGAGATATTGACGAAGGGAGAAGTAGGTAGGGGTTCGATAAGGGAGAGAGGGAGGAAGAAACACTGAGGTAGGAATATTGGCCAGTAAGGGAGAATAGGGAGTGTAGGTAGGGCAACAAGGGAGGGAGAGAGATTAGATATGGAAGGAGGGACTGAGGGTAAGGAAGAATAGGGGGAGGGAGAGTAGGGAAGTGAGAATTGGAGTGAGAGTAGGTAGGTAGGGCAGTAAGGGAGAATAGGGAGATAGAGAGAGGGTGACTACTGAAATACCCTGGTGTCCGGTTCTGTCAACACCTCTCCTCCCCCTCCCCCTTCCCCCCTCAAACTTTATTTCGCCCGTGCTGGAGAACGTCTGCGCCCGCTCACACGCTCACACCAAAAACAGAAATCATGAAGAGTCGGGGTTTTGTAGTTGGTCGATTTTCGAATTTTCTACTTTTCTCCCTCTCTCTCCCTCTCTCTCCCTCTCTCTCCCTCTCTCTTTCTCTCTCTCTCAATCAATCCCTGGAACCTAACCTAACCAAAACGGACTTGGGGGGGGGGGATGTTTGTCCTGGTAGAACTTTGGTGTGTGTGTGTGTTTTTGGTCTGAAGTTAGCGATAGAGTAAGTGATGTGTGTATTTTTTGGTGGAGAGAGAGAGTCCCTTTGTGTTGTGTTATAATTTTTGGGTATGTATGTATGTATCTGTTTGTATGTATGTATCTATCTGTCTGTGTGTGTATAATTAGCTTATCCCTAGTTATACATACGTTGTAAAGTAATTGTGTGTCTGTGTGTGTGTCAGCCTCCCCACCAGGACACAGACACATTTTAAGAAACACGTGTCCGGAATATGTATCTCACCACCTAACCTGACCAGAGAGTCAAGTCCCTGTCTCTGTGTGTCTCAAAGGTCAGGGGTCACAGCTGAAGTCTAGAGGTCACAATGGTGCTAATGGTGCCCTGTGGATTACCTGTTTAAAGGGGCGGTAATTAATTGGGGGGGGGAGGGCATTTATTTAACCTGAGTTTTTTTTCATTATTTTTTTTTAGATTTTTTTCGGAATTTTTTTATTTTTTTGTTCAATTTTGGATTTATTTTTAAGTTATTTGTTTATGTTTTGTTGTTTGTTTATTAAAGGTGAGCGAATTGTGCAGGTATTGTTGTTGTTGTTGTTGTTGTTGTTTGTCTGAGGTGAAAGAAGTATAGGTTTACCCATGCCTACACCTCGTCCCTCCCTTCCTTCACCCCATCCTCCCTTCCTTCACCCTCATCCCCCCTTCCTTCACCCCCATCCTCCCCCTCACCCCCTCTCTCTTCAACCCCTTACCTTTCCTTCACCCCCCCCTCCAAGCGAATGACGCGTTCCCCTTTTTACGACTGGGAGGGTGATGAAAAAATGAAAACTTTCAGCACTAGCGTTAGTTGGACCACGTTGGTCTCTATGGTTGTACCTAGACTAGTCAAAGCCTGGCGAACGTGCGCTTGGGTGGAATTGTTTGTGTTGTAGAATTGATGGGGAAATACACATTTTTATACACATTTTGCACACACACACACACACCCACACACACACACTGTAGACCAAGGGGGAACAGTAGAAGTTTAACAGACACACAAAAGACAAGTCATAGAAAAGGATGTCCTCCATCGATGCAAAAATAACTTAATGCAACCGGCCAGAGATTTGCTGAAACTGCTAGGTACACTGTATAACGGCTAGGTACACTGTATAACGGCTAGGTACACTATAACGGCTAGGTACACTATAACTGCTAGGTACACTGTATAACGGCTAGGTACACTATAACTGCTAGGTACACTGTATAACTGCTAGGTACACTGTATAACGGCTAGGTACACTATAACGGCTAGGTACCCTGTGTAACGGCTAGAAACACTTTATAACGGCTAGAAACACTGTAGTATAATGGCTAGGAACACTTGAAACAATCTACTGATGTACAACTAGGAAGCATACTGAAACACAACCCTGAAACAAAGCCCTGAAACAATACCTGGAAAAACACTGAAATACAACCCTGAAACACGACCCTGGGGTTAAGTCCAGGATGACTGATTGAAAATAGCGTTCTTTATAATTCACGTCAAGGCTGCAATATTATTCACGGAAGCAAGAGCCGTTAGTTGAGGTGAAGCCAGACTGTGGTAATTGTTACAGCCAAGAATGAAGGAAAAACGAGAGAAGACTGGATGGTAGTTGGGTGTAATGGGATGAGAATAAAAACAATACAGGGAAACTTCTATTTAACGGACTATATAGAGTGGGAAATCCGTTCTATAGAGGGTCCGTTATATGTGAAATATCAATTTAATAAAGTATATGGAGAGGAGTTTGTTATATCGAGGGTCTGTTACTTGTGAAATTCTCTCTAACGAATTATATAGAGATGAAAGTACGTTATATCGAGGGTCCGTTAGATGTGAGACCTCCATGTAACGGATTATATGGAGAGAGAAGTCCGGTATATAGAGGGTTCACTGTATAGACAATAACAAAAAAGAAAAAATGGTAAAAAAAATATCCTTCCGTTGATTAAAAAAAAGTAAAATGAAACAAAAAAAAGTTCTTGAAATCTAAAATGTCGGGTCTTTAAAATTCAGTCTGAAATTCTCTCATAAAAATGGAAGGATGAAACTCTGGTGGCCGGATGACTGGTGGTGTCCGGATGACTGGTGGTGTCCGGATGACTGGTGGTGTACGGATGACTGGTGGTGTACGGATGACTGGTGGTGTACGGATGACTTGGTGGTGTACGGATGACTTGGTGGTGTACGGATGACAAGTGGTGTCCGGATAAATGGTGGTGTCCGGATGACTGGTGGTGTTCGGATGACTGATAGTGTCCGGCTGACTGGTGATGACTGGATGACTGGTGGTGTCCGGATAAATGGTGGTGACCGGATGACTGGTATTGTCCGGATAAGATGAACACTACGGAATCCGGATATAATTTTGGGTTTTTTTTTTGGAACCCTGAAATATTACCTGTAGAATGAATAATGTGTATACCTGTTGAATGATTAATATATGTATACCTATTGAATGAATAATGTATACCTGTGGAAAAGTAACATGCACCTGTAAAATGAATGACGCCTCTGGAGTGAATAATATTTACCTGTTGAATAATTAATAAGTACTGTACCTGAGAGCTTTTATATATTTGAAACTTTGTCTAATGAAAGTGTAAAAAACGAATAGTGCCAGGAATACTGAACCACAAGAATGGTGCCAGGAATACTGAACCACAAGAATGGTGCCAGGAATACTGAACCACAAGAATGGTGCCAGTAATACTGAACCATAGGAATGGTGCCAGGAATACTGAACCACAAGAATGGTGCCAGGAATACTGAACCACAAGAATGGTGCCAGGAATACTGAACCACAAGAATGGTGCCAGGAATACTGAAACACAAGAATAGTGCCAGGAATAATGAAGTTCAAGAATAGTGCCAGGAATATTAAACCTCAAAGAACAGTTTAAACCGGGCTTATTAAGTGTTGGCACAGTGAGGACCGGACATAGTAGTGGCACTGGACATAGCGTGACTGGGCGGTGCCGTGGCGTGACTGGGCCACTGTTAGGGAAAAAAAACAACAGCTCCAGAGTCTTGTTTGGGTTGTATGTTTGTTATCCACTTGTAGGTGCTATTGATTCTGTGTTTGTTTGTGCGTGTGTGTTTATGTATGTATGTATGTATGTATCTATTTTTGTGAATATGTATATGCATCTGTGTGTGTTTGTTTATGTATGTATGTATGTATGTATCTATTTTTGTGACTGTATATGTATCTGTGTGTGTTTGTGTGTCTAAGTGTGAATGTGTGCGTAGGTATGTATGTATAGTTTGTGACTGTATCTATATGTGTGTATTTTTTTAAGAATATGTATTATCTATATGTAAGCATGTATGTGCATGTATCTATGTTTGTGTGTGTATTTTTGTGAATATGTATGTTAGTTCAGGGTCTAATGGGCCTAACCTACCTACCCCCTCCCCCAGCCTACTCACAGCCTACCTTCCCCTCCCCCAGTCTACCTACCCCTCCCCTAGCTTACCTACCCCTTCCCAGCTTACCCTCCCTACCCTCCCCAGCCTACCTCATCCTCCCCCAAACCTACCCCCCCACTACCCCTTCCCCCAGCTCCCCCTCCCCCCAGCTCCCCCTCCCCCAGGCTACAGCGTTACCCGTATGTTGTGTGTTATTCAAGCCAATGAATTATGTACTGTGATGTGATACCAGTTGGCTTTTAACCTCTATTTTCTGGCTGCAGGATTGTGTAGGTAATCTGGTAGTGGTGGTAGTGTTAGTAGTGGTGGTAGTGTTAGTAGTGGTGCTTGGTGTTAGTAGTGGTGCTTGGTGTTAGTAGTGGTGCTTGGTGTTAGTAGTGGTGGTAGTGTTAGTAGTGGTGGTAGTGTTAGTAGTGGTGGTAGTGTTAGTAGTGGTGGTAGTGTTAGTAGTGGTGGTAGTGTTAGTAGTGGTGCTTGGTGTTAGTAGTGGTGGTAGTGTTAAGTAGTGGTGCTTGGTGTTAGTGGTGGTGCTTGGTGTTAGTAGTGGTGCTTGGTGTTATTGGTGGTGCTTGGTGTTAGTGGTGGTAAGGTAGTGTTAGTGGTGTTATTAATTGGTGGTAGTGTTGGTAGTGGTGGTAGTGTTGGTAGTGGTGTTGATGGTGATAAGTGTTGTGATGATGGTTGTGGTGGTAGTAAGTTGTGGTTGATTGTGGGGTGATGACTAAACACACACACACACACACACGTTCAAATAGTGCTGTGGACTGTGTGTGTGTGTGTGTGTGTGTGTGTGTGTGGTTGGTGAGGAAGGTATAGTCACGTCCTGTCCTGTCTTCCTTTTTCTGCTCCTCTTCCTTCCTCCCACCTCCTCTCTCCTTCCTCCACCTCCTCTCTTCCTTCCTCCCACCCTCCTCTCTTCCTTCCTCCCACCCTCCCTTCCTTCCTCCCCACCCCTCCTCTTCCTTCCTCCCACCCTCCTCCTTCCTCCCACCCTCCTCTTCCTTCCCCACCCTCCTCTCTTCCTTCCTCCCACCCTCCTTCTCTTCCTTCCTCCCACCCTCCTCTTTCCTTCCTCCCTCCTCTCTTCCTCTCCTCCCACCCTCCTTCCTTTCCTCCCCCTCCCTCCTCACCTCCTTCCTCTCTCCTTTCTCCCTTCCTCCTCCATGCTTGTATTGGTGCCTGTAAGACCTGTATAAATAACTTGTACACTGAATAAGGTTTTGAAGGGTAAGAGGTACTGTTTAGCTATCCTCTTCCTCTACGTGTGTTCTTCCTCCACTCCTGTTCCACGTGTAAATGAAAGAGTCACGCCGTCCTCCTCCTCCCACGTGTAAGATACAGTCACGCCCTCCTCTTCCTCCTGCACTTGTAAGGGGAAGGAAGGTACAGTACAGTCACACCGGCCTCTTATTATTCTTCCTCCCTCTCCTCCTCCTCCTCCTACCTCCTTCTTCCTCCTCCTCCTCCTCCTCCTCCGAACTCCAGAGAGCGGCTTCGATGCTGCTGCTGCTCTGTTAGTCTCGCCTCAGTGTTTCTCTCGCTTTAGATCACTTCTCTTGTGTTTCGCTCAGCTGACTCCACTGTTCGGTCACACAGCCATTGCTTCGTTTCACGTTTTTAATAGCTCCATACTTGAGGCTTTTTTTTATGTTTACTTAAGGTTAATGCTGTGGGGGGAGGTAGGAGAGAGAGAGAGTTCTAATTGGGGGTAGTTGGTAACACTGGCTGACTGTTGACAATAATTGTTGTTGGTTACGTCCCTACGGCCACTATGCCAAATACTCAATACTGTGTTTAGAATGGTGTATTATACGTGTTTTTGACGGGTATTTTAGGGAATATTTATCGCATCTGGTATTAGTCATAGATTATATTTCTCCCTCCCTCCTCACCTACCTCTCCTCCTACGTAGAGAAATAAGCGACTTGAGGAGGAGTTTCGTGAATCTGGAAATCTGTGTTGATAAGAGAAAACTTGGCAACTTAATAGGACTCCATGCGGTCTGGGATTTAGCGGTGGTTTATTCGCGTACGAGCCGGAACATGTGTTGACCCTGATGAAATTTAGTTCTACGATCTTCACTATAGATGTTGTGAATGTCTTTGGTGTTAATTTATCGTAATAAGTAATGGGGGATGTAGTACAAGTCGAGGCCGCTAGGGGGAAGCGAGATCCAATTTTAGCTCAATGTTTTGTAACTGTGTAGATTAGAAAAATTTCGTATGTGTCTTATTTTCGCGGGGGTGAATGTCTTTTCTTTTTCAGGGTTGTGTCGGCGGGAGAATTGTTTTGTATTATGGTAAATTTGTGGCGCTGCTCCAACTAACACACACACGGACACGGATGGAAATAAAGGAGGAAAAGACGTCTTGGTGTAGAGAGTCGCCAGGCGCATGAATAATACACTATGTGGCAGATATCACAAGAGAAAGGAATCAATATTACTCCTGGAATGGCTGGGGGATCGGTGCACGCAATTATGTGCCTTGTTGATGGTGAACTTTACGTGCATTGTGGAGGGCGCGTGGGGTGACCGTAAGGACCATAATACCGTGACGGGCGGCCTGCTGGAGGAACACACTCAGTATTTAAGGTCACAATGATGGCATATTTATATTTTTTATTACTATTATTATTTACAAGACAAAGATATATAGATAATCAGTATAGCAATATGGCCGACTATATCGTCACTACAGACAGAGAAACATACAAAACACCGCGTTGGAAACACTCACCCGGGAAGAGATAGAGACGAATAATTATGAAACGCCAAACTAACTTGCCGCGAAATGTTGGCGGGGCTGCGGTTGGGAAAAAAAAAAGATGCGTCTCGCGAAATACAGAATCCGCCAAAAAGTGTAACGTGAAATGGTGAAAATACGTTAGTGATAACCAACACCACAACGCCGCCTTATTGAATTTTGTTCTGAAGGTGACTGTCTTGGTGGGCGATAGTTTTAAGTAGAGCACTGAGGTGGTGGTGGTAATAACAGACGTAGTGTAGGGAGGTAGTGAGGGAGGGACCTAGTGTATGGTGTTGGCTGTGCTCCTTGAACCGGCGGCAGCATGGAGGAGGGCCAAACCATATACTTTTTTTCACTGTCCTTTTTGTTTATTTGTGTACCTTTTTCCTTGTGTGTGTGTGTGTGTGTGTGTGGTGGGAGGCCTCACGCTAACGATTTGGGTGGTGATTGTGTTGTACATGTTGTGAACTGGTTGTTAAAACATGTCTTGTGATGTTTTACATGAGTGTTAATCGTGTGTGTGTGTGTGTGTGTGTAATCAAAAAGTAACATCTAAACCATTGCATTGAACCCTGGATCCACACACACACACACACACACACACACACACACACACACACACACACACACACACACACAGTTCTACATAAACTTAATGATTATAACGGCGTGTGTATGTGTGTGTGACATCAACAGAGAGTCACTGAACGTCTGAGTGTATAACTGTTTCAAGTGTATAACTGAGAGTGCGTTTTGCCAGTATTTTTTCCCTTTATTATTCGTGAAATTCCAATTGACTTGATACATGTTCAGAATTCGTTCAAAAATAAGGAGTGAATTATTTTTGTGTTTTGCTTGAAGTGTTAATGATGATAATTTTATATAATCTCAGTTTGTTTCGTCTTGGTTCAATTTGTTTTGCATCAGTTGTATTTTGCTGTGATAATTCATTTGTTTTGGTTTGGCTATGGTTAGGTAGGGTTTGGTTAGATTACGTTTGGTTAGACTCAGTTGGGTTAACCTAGGTTCGGCTTGGCTTGGCTGGGTTTGGTTAGGTCAGGCTTGTCTTGGTTAGGTTAGGTTTGGTTAGTATCGTTAGAAGGAGTTCTATTTGGTTAGGTTAGGTTGTGTCAGCTGATCTATGTTTACTCGATCAGCTGATGAGGACCGGTGACGCTACCCCCCACCCCCTCGGCCAGGTGTGACACACAATAGAAGGTGACGGTGTGGTGTTACCTGTACATAACGGGTGACAGCTGGACGATATTGGGCTGGATCTCTCTCTCTCTCTCTCTCTCTCTCTCTCTCTCTCTCTCGTAGTAGTAGTAGTAGTAGTAGTAGTAGTAGAAATTTTAGTCATATTTGAATAAAACTAGTCAATGAAGTCAATAATTTTCGATTGATTTAATTTTTTTCGTTATTTTCTCATTTCTTATACATTTATTTTACGTGCTATTCTTGTCATTATTCATATATTTCCTTATTCTCGCATTTTTTCTTCGTTTATTTATATATTTATCTGTTTACATCTTCTTGTTTGTTTTTACGACTTTTTGTTTATGATTTACTTTCATTTTCTACGGACAGAAGGGGTGACTCATGTAAAGCCATTCCCCCATTGTGAGTGTCGCATCCCCCCCGTGCCTGCCGAGATCCGACCGAGCCTCCACCTCTATCGTGTCCTGCCTCATGACATCTCCAAAGTTGTAGTTGCAAGTGTGTGTGTGTGTGTGTGTGTGTGTGTGTTAAAAGTTAACAGGACGTATGTGTGTACTGTATATGAATGTATGATATGTGCGTACGTAGTGTATTTTCTTCCACGGGGTGTTCTATACACACATAGAACAGCCACATGAGCCTCGTGTAAACAATTGGAAAACCTAACCTACCACAGCAAAACCTAACCTAGCTTAACCTAACCAACCTAATACAACAAACCCTAACCTAACCAAGTTTAACCTAATCTAGCTTAGTTTAATCTAGCCGAGCTTAGCCTAACACAGCAAAACTTAACCTAACCTTCATTATCAAACCCTGGAAAAAATTATCAGATGTTTGTTCAGTTTATCTATTGGTTGATAAATAAAGATAAGGGAGAGTTATGTTAAGTATGTGTTAAGTGTGTTGTAAGTGTGACTCTAGCCTGGTGTAAAGTATATTATTATTATTATTATTATTATTATTATTATTATTATTATTATTATTATTATATTATTATTATTATTATATTATTTTCAACGTGGAATTTTTAAGATGTGGAAGATTTCAATTGTGGTTGATGGTGGTGGTGTTAGTAGTTGTGGTGGAGTGTTGTGGTAGTTGAATTGTGGTTAGTGGTGAGAATTGTGGTAGTGATAGGGAGTGGTAGTTGTGGTTAGAATCGTGGTAGTGATAGTGAGTGGTAGTTGTTAGTGGTGTGAATTGTGTTCGTTGAATTGTGGTTGGTGGTGAGAATTGTTGTAGGTGAGGTAGTGAGAATTGTGCTAGTGAGCGTTGTAATCTAGTTGTTGCTATGGTAGCGTATTCAAGGTTGGGTCGTGAGGTTGCACACACACACACACACACACACACACACAGGTTGCAAGATTTGTTGTTGCAAGCAGATGAGAGAGACTTTGCTCGTTCACTATACTACCATTACAGGATCTAGAGGACAATATAGGTCAAAAATCTTCTTCCATCAGGGGTCAGATTTTCAGAGGTCAAGAAGAGGTCACATGCTAGGTCAGGTTTCAGATTTTTTTTTCTTCAGATTCATGGGTCAAGTTTTCAGAGGCCAAGATGAGGCCACATGCTAGGTCAGATTCATTGGTTAGGTTTTCAGAGGTCAAGATGGTCACACATGTTAGGTCAGAGGTTAAGTTGAGACCAGCGACCAGCTAATTTGACTAACGTTGGATTCCTGTTGTGGTCATCATCTGCATGTCCTGGTGCGATGGTGGTTGTGGGAGGGGGTAGTAGTTGTGGTAGGGGTAGTAGTAAGGGTAGTGGTAAAGTAGTAGTGGTGGTGGTGGTAGTAGAAGTAATAGTAGTAATGGGGATAATTGTGGTAGATGGTTGTGGCATTGAGTAGTGGTAGTGTTGATATATGTAATGGTGGTGCTGGTAGTAGTGGTAGATGCTGGTGGTAGTAGGTAGATGTGGTGATGTGAGATGGTAGAAACTGTGGTAGTGGTGGTACAGGGTGATGATGGTAGTAGTGGTGGTGGTGATGGTGGAAGTGGTTGCAAGTTCATCACACACAGTCACAACAACCATTATCTCGGACATGACATTTACACACACTGTTGCCTCACCCGACTTGACTGCTCATACTTGTCTTACAGGAGAGAGGAAATAGAGAGAATGGGGGATTTTGGGTGGAGAAATAGGCGCCTAACTTGACCTAACCTAGCCTGACTTTAACCTAACCTAACCTAACCTAGCCTGACTTTAACCTAACCTAATCTAATCTAGAATATAGTATTTTGCTGTAAATCTTGGCACTGATTTTTTTGTGTAATAAATGCTTTTTCTTTTGTAAATCTTTTTTCAGTAATACAAAATATTACTTTTTTCGTATTAATTTAAAACTAATGAATACATGATTTTTCTGAAATAAATAACTAATTTTGGAGGGATTTATTCAACATCAAATAAGTACTTTAAAAATATTTTCGTCTATTTATCTATAAAAAAAATATTTAAAATAATTTTTTTAAACGTAAAAAATCACGTGAAGTTCGTTGTAAAATATAGTCAGTTACAGAGTAGTGATGAAGTAGAATTCGGTTCTTTGTATTTTACTGTATTCAGGATTCTCACGCACAGGAAGTTCAGTAATTTCAAGTATTTTCTGGTTTCAAAGTGTTCTCATTTTTTCTCACTAATGTTGTAAATTTTATTGAGTAATCATACTTGGGGGTTAAAAAAAACGTTGGTTATAAACGTTGGATCGTAGCTTGAACGTTGTCCTGGATAGTGAGATGGGAGGAGGGGGGTGTGGTCACGTGGGCGATCGTTGCCATGACAACCTGGACGGGAGCTGCCAGACGTTGCCACAAGTTGCGAGGTTAAGAGGCGATGTAAGTATAGTCGATAGGATTAATTCTCCTTGAATATCATAAGCATTTAATTATTATCTCATGAATTTACGGTAAAAAATGTATTTGAATGTCGTAAAGGTATTTTTTTTAAAGTGGTAGAGTTTAAAGGTATTATATCGAAAAATGTCTTAACCCCGTTATTGTGAGCGGGTGGCAGAGTTGGAGGAGGTTGCTGCAGTTGTTGTACCGTAATGTCGGTATTTTAGCTTCTCTGGATAACGTCGGGAGATTTTTTTTTTATAGGGAGGGGGGCGTGGGCGAGGCGGGGAGATGTTGGGATGGGAGTGGGCGGTTGGGTGGGTCGAGGGTGGAGGGCGGGAAGCACGTGTTGCGCCCTCCACGTGTTCTCTTCTGTGCTGGCGGCCGAGTGGTGGAGGAGACGACTGGGTGACTGGGCTTCCGTACTGCCATCCACCACCACCCCCCATCTTGCCGCCACCCTACCTTCTCCTACCCCACGCAACACCACCTACCACCACCCTGTCACCACCATCCACCCACTGTGTCCTCTTGTTGACGTCACCCAGTTGCACGCTGAAAACGGACCTATTGCAAGTGACTTCACCACCACTGTGTCGTCAACGTAACACACACTCGTCTGCAATGTATTAATGAATGCCATTTTGTATTAACATTTATTTTGCTTTTTATGGAGTCATATTAATATTTTATTGTGACTAATTTTTGTTGTTTTTTAATGTTATTTTTATTATAATTATTAATGCGACTATTTATTATTGTTATTATTATTATTATTATTATTATTATTATTATTATTGTTATTATTATTATTATTATTATTATTATTATATTTTTTAGATTATCTCAATAACTGCTGGTATTAATGTTGTGTGTGTGTGTGTGTGTGTGTGTGTGTGTGTGTGTGTGTGTGTGTAAAATAATAATAATAATATTAAACGTGTGTGTGTGTGTCTATCTATCTATCTATCTATCTGTTCGTCCTCAGTTCCCCGTAACGACAGAACAGTTTACCACTCGACCTTAACACAGATAAGACGTTTATAAATAGATATAAATAATATATGAATGACGTCACAATAGAGGGGGAATTTCGACCTTAGTGTCTTGATTTGTTGATATTGTAATGTTAGGCTGAAGATAGTGTTATGTTAATGTTGTGATGGCTAGGTTGATTAACTGAAGGAACCTAGCTTAGGATAATTAACCTAACTTAACCTGACATAAGATGCTTACATGATTAACGCAACCTAACCCGATTAAGTTAACCTATCACGCCTTATTATCCCAATTTTGCCTAGTTAACCTAACCAATTTAATATATTTTTAACCTAACCTAACCTTACCTTACCTTACCTTACCTTACCTTACCTTACCTTACCTTATCACTGCTTCGTGTTCCAACTATATCTTACTATCGAACACCAGGCAATGAACTAACACTGGTGTGTGTGTGTGTGTGTGTGTGTGTGAGAGAGATGGTTTCCGCATTTGTGACGCCATTCGTTCGGTTTATCAGTTGGAATTTGTCGTATCAGCAAGGTTGGTGACGGCTACGAGTTGTGTAAGAGTGCGTGGAGGTCAGGAGAGGATTAGGCACCCCAGCTTATTTCACCAGAAGATTAGGCACCCCAGCTTATTTCACCTGGAGATTAAAAGGTTTTCGATTTCGTTATTTCAATTGGGAAGAATTAACGTTATTTAAACCGGATATTACGAATAATTTACGTTATTTAAATGGCGTTATTGTAAAGCAAGAAATATACATAAATTACTTCACCGTTAGCAAACCATTTTAAATACACTAAGTTAACCACGTCTATAGTTAACCACATCTCAACCACGTTTAAGTTAACTAAAACGATCCAGTTATGGGGCATTGTTAGTATTGATGATTAAAGCAAATCACTCTTGTTATCTCTTCAATGAATATTTTATCATAACTTTCAAGAAATTCACCCGCGTGTGTCTTAACCCTGTGTCTGTTATTTACTAAAGATAATAAAGACCTACAACTATACATATTGATGGGTTCCAATGTTATTCCTCCTGGTTGTGAGTCATGTGTGTCTTTCTCCTACTGTACACGCGCAAGACTTCTGAAAGGATGTCAACATTTAAGATGCTTGGGTAATCTATTGTGTTTTAGAACGGTATAATGAGTTCCAATAATCTTTCTCAAGGTACTCTGGATCCCATACTTGCGCCAGACTTCTAAAACGATGCCAACAAGACGAATTTAGTTTCAGGTATTATTTAAATTTACTATATGGGGGAATGTAACTTTTTTTTTAAATGTTATTTGATGGGTTCCAATAATCCTGTTCACCGCCATTCTGTAATCCTCTCTTACTTGCGGAAGTCTTCTGAAAGGGCGTCAATATTAGTTTGTATTTTGCCATGCATTGTCTAGAATAGTCATGAAAGGTTAAATAATCCTTGATAGGGGCCTTGGGTATTCCTCCCTAAATTGAAGTCTTATGAAAAGTTGTCAACATCATGGAACAATTTATGCCATATCATGTTCAGCTGATATATGAACTGCGTATAATGTTCAGCTTTTCATATAAGCAATAGTTATTGTTCATTTCATCTTTTATTTTGTAGATCTGAACAAATTTGTGCCTTTTGAGAAATTAGTTCATATTAGACTCAAGTGAAATTGGTTGTGGTAAATTGTTCCATTGTTCATGTGGGTATCAGGTTGGGATTCATTTATTAGCTGAGTTATTTGTTCTTTTGTTCAGTTATGTTCACGAGGTTACTTTCTCCTGTCCTTGGCGAGGTAACGGTGGAGGCCGACCCCACCTGGCTAACGGTCCCTCACTTCTCTCACTCACTTCTTTCTCACCTCTCACTACTGTCTTGCATCTCACGTTTTTCTCTCCTCACCTCACCTGTCCCTCACTTCACTTCTCACCTCACTACTTAAAATTTGTAGCCTAAAAAACCTAACCTAACCCATTGATCCAACCTAACATAATCAAACCTAACCTAACCCTAAGATAATGATGATAGAGTAGTAATGGTGTTAATTGATGATGATGATGATGCTGTTAATGATGGTGATGATGATATATCCAGGTGAGACATAACTAAGGTGTTGCTGTAGAGGTGAACCATCATAGAGCCGGGTTGTGTAATGGAATATAATTAATACTTTCTCTATTGTTTTTTTTTACAGGTAAGTAGCCAGTCCTGCCCCCAACCTGTACTGCCGGGGGTGAGTACTGCCTGGAGGGAAGTGGAGGGAGGGAGAGGTGGGGGGAGGTAAATGGAGAGAAGGGAAGGAGGAGGGAAGGGAGATGGAGGGAGGGAGGGAAGTGCGAGGTAAGAGGGAGGGAGGGAAGGAAGGAGCAGTGATTACCAGTTCTGATTGGAGGGCTACAAGCTGCCCCAAGTTGAACACACCATTACGATTGGCTGGTCATTCCTAATAGACCCCACTCTAACCTAAGGATTGGGACTAATCTTAATGCATTCCAGTCCTAACCAGACCCCTCTCCCAGCTTAACCCATTCATACTGATTGGGAGTCTAGGCCCCAATCTTTGTGGGGTTATGTTTTTGGGGTCTGTTAGGACTTGGATCTAAAAGGACTTAAGTGACAGTAGATTGTTTTGTTTACTCTCTCTCTTAGGGAGGGGGGTGATGGAGGTGTGGTCTGGGGGGTGGTATGTGTCAGGGAGGGCACTGTGTCACGGGGTCAGGTCACGCTCTCACGCCCACAGTCACGGGGCGGGGCAGGTGACAGGTAGATGCTTGGAGAGAGAGAGAGAGAGAAGATAATAAGAGAATTAAAGAGAGATAATGAGAGAGGAGAGGCGAGGCAAGGAGAGAGAGAGAGAGAGAGGGAGAGAGAGAGAGAGAGAGAGAGAGAGAGAGAGAGAGAGAGAGAGAGAGAGAGAGAGATCAATGACTGATCGTTTGGGACAGGAACACTAATTTACACAGGTGTTAAACCCGACCCACTACCTGTGCCACCACCATCACCCCTACTACCTGTGCCATTAACACCACTTCTGCCACTACCACCACTATTACTACTACCACTGCTACCTTCATCTTTACCATTCTCGATATCCAGACCACATCCCCGCCTACCACACCCCGGACCACACCCCCGTCTGCCACACCCCACCTACCACATCCACACCTTATGCACCCACACCTACCACACAGTGACCACATACAGAATAACAAGTACAAATAGACTACAATACATACTGTACATATATTCAAATACATACATGTAGCAGTATATATATATATATATATATATATATATATATACTCGTCCATAGATTTATACAGCAGTGACTATATTACACACACACACAGGGAACAGTATCAAGCAACAGAAGCCGTGGAGGGAGGGAGGGAGGGGTACAGGTGAACGTCCTAGAGTGCAGCATCGTACTGTTCATAAAGTTCCCACGCCTTCCTTCCCCTTTCTTCACGTCCCCTTCATTCCCTCACTCCCCTTCCCTCCCTCTCGCTCCCCTTCCTCCCCTCACTCCCCTTCCCTCCCTCTCGCTCCCCTTCCCCCTCACGTCTCCTCCTCCTCATCTTCCCACCTCACGTCTCCTTCCTCTCCCATTCTCACGGCCCCGGAAAACCTTGCCACTTGAATCGACTCTCCACTCCCTCCTCCTCCTTCCAATTCTCCTTCCACTCCTCCTCCTCTTCCTCCTCTACCCCTTCCTCCTCACCTCCCCCTCCACTCCACTTCCTCCCTCCCTCCCTCCCTCCCTCCCAATGTAGGACGCTCCCAGTTATGCTTGACTGTATTTACTTGACAGGTACAAGTGAGAGAATTACCTGGCCTACCTGTCTTAAGCTTTCCTACCTGTCTTAAACTCTCCTACCTGGTCTTGATTACAGGTGTGGTGCAGGCATGTTGACAGGTTTGTGGCAGGTGTGCATGGTGACAGAGACTTTTCTCCCCCCCTCTCACCCTGTCTGCTATTGGGTTGACTTCCACAGCGAATCGGCCAATAACGGAGAGGTCAGAACAGTTAGCGTAGCCAATCAGTGAGAGAAGCGAGATAAACCCCCATACCCTCAACCGTCCTCACCTCAACCACCCCCCATCGTCCCCCCACCCTCAACCACCCCCATCGTCCCCCCACCTCAACCACTTCATCGTCCCCACTCTCAACCACCCCTCATCGTCCCCTCACCCTCAACCACCCCCCCATCGTCCCCCCTTCACCCTTCTTTCTTCCAAACCCTCTTCTCTTTACCCCTCCTTTTCTCATTCATCTTCGCCCCTCTTCCCTCCCTCACCCCTCTCCTCACCTCTCCTCTTCCCTCTCCTCACCTCTTCCCTCTCCTCACCTCCTCTTCCCTCCCTCCCTCTTCACGTCTCCTCCCTCCCTACCTCCCCCTGTTCTGCGTGAGGGTTAGAGGGAGGTAAAATTATCGCACCGGAGGCTACTAACTGTTTACAAATACTCGAGGTTAACAAAGGCGCCCAAGTTAACTGTTTACAAAGGCGTCAGGATTTATCTGTTCACAAAGGCGCCCAAATTAACTGTTTACAAAGGCGTCAGGATTTATCTGCTTGCCAAAGGCGTCAGGATTTATCTGTTGCCAAAGGCGCTGTGGATTTATCTGTTTGCCAAAGGCGCTTACGGATTTATCTGTTTACAAAGGCGTCAGGATTTATCTGTGCCAACAAAGGCGCCCAAATTAACTGCTTACAAAGGCGGCAGGATTTATCTTTACAAAGGCGTCAGGATTTATCTGTTTACAAAGGCGTCAGGATTTATCTGTTTACAAAGGCGTCAGGATTTATCTGAAAACGCCAAAGGCGCCCAAGTTAACTGTTTACAAAGGCGTCAGGATTTATCTGTTCACAAAGGCGGCAGGATTTAACTATTTACAAAGGCGCCCAAGTTAACTGTTTACAAAGGCGGCAGGATTTATCTGTTTA
Organism: Homarus americanus; assembly: GCF_018991925.1. Taxonomy (NCBI): domain Eukaryota; kingdom Metazoa; phylum Arthropoda; class Malacostraca; order Decapoda; family Nephropidae; genus Homarus; species Homarus americanus. The sequence continues at coordinate 729,051 of NW_024732415.1, read as the reverse complement.
CAAAGGCGGCAGGATTTATCTGTTTACAAAGGCGTCAGGATTTATCTGTTCACAAAGGCGCCCAAATTAACTGTTTACAAAGGCGTCAGGATTTTTGGGCATTATAATAACAGGTAACAGAATATTTAGTTCACTGTTAACGGGAGGTGAAGTGTTTTACTGTTTGTGTGTGTTTTATTGAACGGTTGAATCTGGAGCTGATCATGTTACGTGTTTACTGTTGTTTTCTGTTGATAGATTTTTACAGGTGTTTGCAGGTTTTGACAGGTTGTGCAGGTTTGACAGGTATTTACAGGTGTATGACAGGTGTGTGCAGGTGTAGCTCATAGGTTCAGTACAAAGGTTTATACTGTGGTTTTCCTCTACAAACTTTTACAAATTGGTACCTTTTAAAATTCTAAACAGAGGTGTGTGTGTGTGTGTGTATGTGTGTGTGTGTGTGTGAGAGAACCTGAATATTACACACCCTAATGATACCTTTGGGGTTAGGTTAGGTTAGATTAGGTTACATTTGGTTTGGTTAGGTTAGATTAGGTTACATTAGGTTTGGTTAGGTTAGCATTAAGTCTTCAAATGCAGATACAAATTAATAAAAATCGATCCCATCAGAGGTCCTGCCCAGCGCCATCTATTGACCAAATTCCAAAGCACTTAATTCATTTCTGTCCCAAGTTATCGTGTGGACAGTAATAACGGACGGACTGACGGATGCGTGGGTGTTCCGTCAACATCTCCCGCCACTGGTGACCTACGACGCGACGGTAGACAATTGAGTGCGTTGAGAGAGAGAGAGAGAGAGAGAGAGAGAGAGAGAGAGAGAGAGAGAGAGAGAGAGCTGGCAGGGAGTGTGGAATACAGATTTTAAAGTAGAACAAATCATTGATCCTGCGTGTCTGTGTGTATGTATGTATGTATGTATGTATGTATGTATGTATGTATGCTTGCTTGCTGTACTGTATAGTTTTTATCGTGTATATTCAATTGAAACGTTTGAATTGTTTATATTGTATAGTGTATAGCCATTTAAATCATGAATGCTATGCGGTGTAGATGTAAAAAAAATACGTTAAATGTAAACCCACACTGTATAGCACAATTCGTTTTTACATAGCAGAGGATATGTATTCGCTAAATGTTCGCTAAATTTTCACTAAGCCAATCCAGTGGTGTGTACGGGTATTAAAATCGCCAAATTAACCATCGGCCAACGTTTTTAACATAGCATTATCTTGGCGCTATTTTTGGCTGCGTAGAGACGGGTTACAGTAGAGAGAAAATCAACGGGTTACATGGAGAGAAAACCGCGATGTTGGTGAGGTAGAATTCGCGCTCTGCCTAGAATCTGAGAAATTAACGGGAGAGATGAATTCGCGATATCAAAACTGTGTGAGAGTGAATTCGTATATAATGTTTTTATTTGTTATTGTTCGTGATTATTATTATTATTATTATTATTATTATTATTATTATTATTATTATTATTATTGTTATTATTATTGTTATTATTATTGTTATTGTTATTATTATTATTATTATTATTATTATTATTATTATTATTATTATTGTTATTGTTATTATTATTATTATTCCTATATTTTGTTTGTAAATATATGTAAATTATTATTATTTACCATATTACCTACATATAGTGTAGTAATTTATATAACTAGATTTACATATAGATTATCAGTAACAATTGTAATATATAATGAAATCTTAATATATATATATATATATAATACGCCTCTTGCTTATTATTTTATTGTTAATAAGGTCACTTGTAATACGTGGTGTCAAGGTTACCTATGTGTACCTGGTGACTGGTTACCTGTGTGTGTGTACCTGGTGATTGGTTACCTGTGTGTACCTGGTGACTGGTTACCTGTGTGTGTGTACCTGGTGACTGGTTACCTGTGTGTACCTGGTGATTGGTTACCTGTGTGTACCTGGTGATTGGTTACCTATGTGTGTACCTGGTGATTAGTTACCTGTGTGTACCTGGTGATGATTAATTAAGAATATATTAGTAATGTTAAAATATTATTATTATTACATCAGGAGAGAAGACCAAATAACACACACACACACACCCATAGGTTTCACTTAAAAAACACACACCAGACTCGTCATGGAATATTCCAGAATATGGTAGCCGGGGGGGTGGAGGAGGGTCGGGGGTGGAGGGGGGGGTCGTTTTTGGTGCGGCTGTGAGATTGCATGTTTTTGTGTTTGTTTTTATTTTTGTTGTTTTTTGTTTGTTTTTTGGGAGGGGTCGTATTTGTAGTCGTTTTTGTTTATTTTCGGGTCGTTTTTGTAGTCTTGTTTTGGTTTTTGATAATCCGGATTTTGGGTTTGGATAATGAGGTCGACTTTAGCCAGTTTAAAGCCGTATTAACCGACTCTAATCCACATTAACCCACATTTAACCCACAGTAAACTACATTTAACCCATATTAACACTTTAACCCGTATAAATCCATTTAACCCACCTTTAAACTCCTATTAATCCATTTTAACCTATTATACCCCGTTATTCCCTATTAACCTACATTAACATTAACCCAAAACACGTATTAAAACCCCACCATTAACCTACATTATCTCGGTAACTCACATTTTAACATTAATTCATGATTTAACCCATATTGACCCATTGGATTAAGTTAGTGTTAATTTGGGTTTAGTGGTATGTTAAATTAGTGGATAAGTCTTGTGGATTAAGTTAACTAGGAGAGAGAGAGAGAGAGAGAGAGAGAGAGAGAGAGAGAGAGAGAGAGAGAGAGAGAGAGAGTAATCTTGTCCTAAAGGTCAATCATACTTAAAAATAAACTGAAAGATAATAAAACAATGAATTAAATAAACAAATGAGATAGAGAAAATAGAAAGAAGAGAAATGAAGAAAGAAAGAAGTTAGTAAGGATGGGTGGTGGCATAAGTAAAGCATATATATCCCACCGTGTCTAACTGATTCTGTTGTGTTCATTGACTTTATCTACCTACATCTCCTCTCTCTCTCTCTCTCTCTCTCTCTCTCTCTCTCTTTATCTCCGTGTGCATTATCTCCCTTTGTGTGTACCAGATTATGTAGTGTGTGTATGTATGTATGTATGTATGTGTAGATTAGTGTACGTATTTTGTGTGGTGGGGGATACCGAACGCTAAGATAAAACCTCTACACGTACACGGACCGCGCGCACCAACATTTACCGAGAATTAATCAAATAACTCCACCTTAGATAAAACTGTAGGGTGTGTTGTAGGGTGTGTGGGGAGTGGGGGAAATATGAGTAGGGTGTGTGAAGGTAGTGTGCGTTATGTGAGTGGTGTAGAGAGGTGGTGAGGGTAGTAGATAAAGCGGTATTAAAATGTTTTGGAGTGTTCGCGAAGTTTAGTGTCGGCCAACCCGGCATCAGCCCCTTGTGCACGCCGAGTTGCCACTTGTCGCAACAACCGCAGATTTGGCACCGTCTCCTGCCCTTCTCGCTGCCTTCCTAATTTTTTAACAGGTCGTCTACATTAAGGGGATAAGCAGGGTAGTTGTGTGTGCCCTGCTTTAGGTGGCGGCCACGGTAAAACCTTGTATTTAGAGCCAAGACATTGTTACTGGATCGATCACAAGGGCCACGTAATGTTAGAACGGTAAGATTTCCGCTTTTGACTGGAAGTAATGTTCGCCAGCGGTGTTGTCAAAGGCAGTGGCGTGTGGCCGGCTGCCTCGCGCTACACCCAACATCCCGGCATGGCAGCATCCCGCCCCGGGATATCCGATTGTCTAGGATAAGCTTTCCTTTTTTACTATCAGACACAAGACAATATTAATAAACCAAGTCTGTCGGAGTCTCAAACGCACAGCACCAAATGGTCATTACCATCTTTTACGACAGGCTTGCCGATTGGAGCAGACAAAACTGATCTAAATACACATATCACTTAAGAGCTGGAGTCCCTCGTCGCGCTCCTGTGTGGTACGCTGATGCATCGCGAAAATTTTGTATATTACAAACGCGGGGGGAGGGAGGTAGGAGGGGGACCTGGGGGGGAACTGAATCGTAAAATAGCACAGTCTACACTCCCTCAGGATCACGGCTTATTGCTTTGATAAACTCTACACCATTTTACATCAAGATTTGCCCCCCCCCCCTTAATGATATACCTGTATGAGTGTTTTAGCTGTTGATAATGATGACGATCCTTGTGGTGGTGGTGATCTTGTTGACGCGTAGACTGAGTTGGTGATGACAACTGTGTGTGTGCGTGTACATGAACAGGTTGGTGTACTACACGCACACACACTCACACACGTTTTTAATAAGTATTATATCTTTAATTATTTTAAGTAAAGGAATTATTATTATTATTTTCATTATTATTATTAATATTATTTTCAATATTATTATTTTTTTTTCATTATTATTATTATTATTATTTTAATTTTTTATTTTCATTATTATTATTATTATTATTATTTTAATTTTTTATTTTCATTATTATTATTATTATTATTATTTAAACATCGGAATCACGTAGAAACGGTATAATTAGTAAGGGTCAGGTGATACAGGTGTGTCCAGCAGGTGTTAGGTCCGACCAGGTGTGTAAGAGTTAGCAGGTGTGTGAGACAGGTGTGTGATGTGCTGTGTTACCGGGCGTTGAAGGTGTCTGGTTGGATGAATGGATGGATTGTAGTTAAGGGGTGGTAGTTGATAGTTAGGGGGTAGTTAATGGTTAAGGGGCTTATTAATGGTTAGGGGGGATAGTTAATGATTAAAGGGGGGTAGTTAATGGTCAAGAGGGGTAGGTTAAGGGGAGATGGGGGTGGTGTATTAAGGGCAGATGGCCAGCAAAATTCACCCCTTTATTCTTGTACTGATCAATAGCTTGTGTGGTGACTCTCCTCCCTCCCCCTCCCTTACCCTCCCTCTCCCTACCTTCCTTCCCTCCCTCCACCCCTCCTTGTCCGTCTGTCTGTATGTCTTGTTTTAGAATTGTCAGTTTGTTTATGCCTATTGTCTGTATGTCTGTCTGTGTATGGCTGCTCTGTCTCAGTCTGTCTATCTGTCTGCTTCTTACTGGTTATTTCTGTCTGTTTGTTAAGTCTCTGTCTGCCATTGGTTATTTTCTGTCTGTGTCTGTTTGTATTGTCGGCATCTGGTAGGTGTAGGGCGTGGATGAGAGAGAGAGAGAGAGAGAGAGAGAGAGAGAGAGAGAGAGAGAGAGAGAGGATTGGAGGGCGGGCGAGAAAATATTGATGTAGACAACAAACTCTCGACAAGATACTGTGTGGAGAGAGGGGAGGAGAGGGCTGGGGAGGGAGGAGGCTGGCTGGGGAGGGAGGAGAGGCTGGCTGGGGAGGGAGGAGGCTGGGGAGGAGGAGAGGCTGGCTGGGGAGGGAGGAGAGGCTGGCTGGGGAGGGAGGAGAGGCTGGCTGGGGAGGGGAGGAGAGGTTGGCTGGGTGGAGGGGATGCCTGAGGAGAGGCTGGCTGGGGGAGGAGGCTGGCTGGGAGGGGAGGAGAGGCTGGCTGGGGTGGGAGGAGAGGCTGGTTGGGAGGGGAAGAGAGGGGAGAGACTGACTGGGGAGGGTGAGGAGAGGGGAGAGGCTGACTGGGGATGGGAGGAGAGGGGAGAGACTGACTGGTGAGGGTGAGGAGAGGGGAGAGGCTGACTGGGGAGGAGAGGGTAGAGGCTGTCTTGGAAAGGAGAGAGATAAAGAGAGAGAGAGAGAGAGAGAGAGAGAGAGAGAGAGAGAGAGATAAACGTATGGATGATAACTAAGATGATAAGAGATAAAGAATAATTAAAGATTACATACTTATGATTATAAGCTGAAATACACGATTACTAATGTCTGTATGGATGTGTATGTGTAGGTTGTATGGTTGTGTATTTCTAACCTAACCAAATCTCACTTAACCTAACCTTAACCTAACCTTACTTAACCTAACCAAATCTCACCTAACCTAACCTTACTTAACCTAACCAAATCTCACTTAACCTAACCTAATTTAACATTAACCTAACCTAACCTAACCTAATTGTTTAAGGTTGTGTGGTAAGGGGAGGGAAGGAAGGAAGGAGAGAAGGAAGGAAGGGAGGTGGGGAGGAGGAGGGAGGGAATGATGGAAAAAGGGAGGTAGGGAGGGAAGGAAGGAAGGAGGGAGGAGGGGAGGGAGGAGAGGGAGGAGAGGGAGGGAGGGAGGGAGGGAAGACTGGTGACACGGCGGGAGATATATAGAGCTATTAGCATGTGGCAGAATGGTGGTAGGTGGGTGGTGGTTGTTGTTGTTGGTTGTGATTGTTGGTTGTGGTGGTAGTAGTTATTGTGGAGGTTTAAGGAGCTACAACTATTTGGTTTATTAATCATTGTTCACACACACACACACACACACACACACACCTGACGTGGGTATGTGGTTTGTGTTGACCTACCTGGCACTGTGCCATGGAGAGGAGGGGAGGGGTGGAGTGCCTCGTCAGGTAGACCAGGTGTGTGGGGTATGTACTGCTTGTTAAGACGTGCCCGCCATTGTTAGTCCTACAGGTAATTTAAGGTAATTATCATTCTGTATCTGTCTGTCTGTCTGTCTGTCTGTCTGTCTGTCTGTCTGTCTGTCTATCTATCTATCTATCTATCTATCTATCTATCTATCTATCTATTGCCTGTGGTGTGGGGGTTAGGTTAGGTTTGTGCATGTAAAAGGGAGAGAGAGAGAGACAGAGAGTCATCAAGGAAGCTAATTGTGGCACAACAGTTGGCACATGCATCTTAACCTCCCCTCGATTCACCTCTCTGTCGCCCGGGTGAGGGAAGGTGAGGAGTGAGGGGAGGAGTGAGGGGTGGTGAGGAGTGAGGGAAGGTGAGGAGTGAGGGGTGGTGGTGAGGAGTGAGGGGTGGTGAGAGAAGAAAGGGTAATGAGGAGTAAATGAAGAGAAAGGGGGAGGTGATGGGTGAGGGGGAGAGGCAGAGGAGTGGGGGAGAGGTAGAAGAGTGGGGGAGGTGGGAGAGGAGTGGGGAGAGAAGAGTGGGGGAGGGGGTGGGAGGAGGGGGGAGAGGTGGGAAGAGGGGGGAGAGGGTGGTGGGGAGGGAGTGGGGAGAGGTGGTGGGAGGAGGGGGGAGGTGGAGAGAGTGGGGAGAGGTGGTAAGAGGGGGGGAGGTGGTGAGGAGGGGGGGAGGTGGAGGAGTGGGGGAGGTGGTGAGGAGTGGGGGGAGGTGGTGAAGAGGGGGAGGTGGTAGTAAAGTGGGGGGGGGAGGTGGGGGAGGAGGGGGGAGGTGGTGAGAGTGGGGGGAGGTAGGGAGGGAGTGGGGAGGTGGTGGAGGAGGGGGGAGAGGTGGTGAAGAGTGGGGGGGGAGGTGGTGAGGAGTGGGGGGAGGTGGTGAGAGTGGGGGAGGTGGTGGGAGGAGTGGGGAGAGGTGGTGAGTGGGGAGGTGGTGGAGGAGTGGGGGGAGAGGTAGGAGGGAGTGGGGAGAGGGAGAAGAGTGGGGGGGAGAGGGTAAGGAGGGGAGAGTGGGGGAGAAGTGGTGAGGAGTGGGGAGGTAGAAGTGGAGGAGGAAGGGGGAGAGGAGGCACTAATTGGCACTACTCCGTCACCTTATTGTATTTATAGTGCCACAACCTGTAGTAGTCCTGGTGCCAGTAGGGGTCCTAAGTGCCACATCCTCACCCAGGTATTAGTGCCACTTACCTGGATCGTTTGTTTTGGTTGGGGGAGTAGACAGGTGTGTGTGTGTGTGTGTGTGTGTGCGTGTGTGTGTGTGTGTGTGTGTGTGTGTGTGTGTACTGATCAGCCAAGATGACAAAATATAATGACGTGTTAGTTTGTTAATTATTGTTTGTGTTTTGATGTTAAATATTTTCTTTGTTTGTATTAACTTTGTTTTGTTGTTAAATGTTGCTATGGTAAATGATGTCAGCTAACAATTTGGATGATTTCATAACAGACAATATTATCAGAAGTTTCATCCAGTTTAGTTCACCTGAAGATTAATTAACCCAACCCAACGTTAACCTAACCCTTCTAGGTTTGTATTAAGGTGGTTAATTAATCTTCAGGTGAAAATAATAAGCTTGGGGGGGTAAATCTTCAGGTGATCCAATACCTCTTGTACACATGTTCCCATAGCAACGCTGACTGGGAAACACTTGGTTGACTCTCTGTACACACGAATAACAGGCTTTGGGGGGTGTTGGTGGTGGTGGTGGAGAGGGGTATTAGTGGTGGGGTGGTATGGGTGGTGGTGGGGAGGATCCAACTGCTTCCTCGGCGTATCAGCTGCCGTGGTGGTGAGGGAGTGGGGGGGTGAGGGGGCTTGCAGGGGAGAGACAAGAGATGCCTAATCACAGTGACCCGCGTTCCCCTCAATTCCCCACCCCCATCCCTCTCCCCCCACTCACAGAAAACGTGACTCTTCAGCAGCACAGAGAACTGCTCCACCGTGACAAAGAATAACTCGTACATATTATTATTAAGGTGTAAACTGTACTCATCGTGTAGTTTATAAATGTACTCAGTGGTGTTTTAAAAGTCCACGTAGGGAATGAATTTTCACCATAAATCCTTTTGTTTACGAAATGCATGTGTCCGCTCCCCCGCTATTGTGTCATATTGAATTGGTATGTAAAAAAGTACCCTCATTAATATAAAGGTAAAAAAAGTTATATATGTGTTTTATTAATGTATATAGGCCAGCTATGCAAATTACTACTCGCTATATTTAAGTTATTGGCAGTGGGATGGAGTGTTCTGTATGGCGGGGTCGAGGTGGCATGATGGAATGGACGAGCTGGCAACCTGCTTGACCAGCTGATGGATGACGTAGTGGTGTGACGCACGAGCTGTGACGTCACCGCCTCCCTCTCCTCCCTCCCTCCCTCCCTCCCTCCCTCCCTCCCTCTCACTCACTACAGAGGAGAAGTTTACTCTATTTCAGAATAAATTTTTTCCGCGTGAGGGATTAGAAGACATTATTATTGTTTTATTGTTATCATTGTTTGTCATGGGGGAGTGTTGCCATGCTTGTTGTTGTTGTTGTTGTTACAGTTATTATTATTTTTATTATTATTATTATTATTATTATTATTATTATTATTATTATTATTATTAGTAGTAGTAGTAGTAGTAGTAGTAGTAGTAGTAGTAGTAGTAGTAGTAGTAGTATGTACAGTACATTTCTACCATTAAGTGTGTGAAGTACTAAGCACAGTACGTATTGGTGTTAGTGGTGTTACAGTGAGCAAATACAAGATGGTGTTAATGGTGCAATAAGCTGACAGTAAATAAGATAATGGTGCAGTTTGGTGACATTACATAAAGTTAATAGTGCAATAAAGTGACAGTAGTATTACATAGTGGTGATAATGGTGCAGTATGGTGACAGTAAATAAGACAATGGTGCAATAAAGTGACAGTAGGTTACATAGTGGTGATAATGGTGCAGTATTGTGACAGTAAATAAGATAATGGTGCAATAAAGTGACAGTAGGTTACATAGTGGTGATAATGGTGCAGTATGGTGACAGTAAATAAGATAATGGTGCAATAAAGTGACAGTAGGTTACATAGTGGTGATAATGGCAGTATGGTGACAGTAACAAGATAATGGCGCAGCAATAAAGTGACAGTAGGTTACATAGTGGTGATAATGGTGCAGTACAGACAGTAAATAAGATTGCGGTGCAATAAAGTGACAGTATACACATAGTGGGTGATAATGGTGCAGTATGGTGACAGTAAATAAGACAATGGTGCAATAAAGGACAGTAGGTTACATAGTGGTGATAATGGTAGCATGGTGACAGTAACAAGATAATGGTGCAATAAAGGGACAGAGAAAACATAGTGGTGATAATGGTGCAGTATGACAGTAAATAAGATAATGGTGCAATAAAGTGACAGTATGTTACATAGTGGTGATAATGGTGCAGTATTGTGACAGTAAATAAGATAATGGTGCAATAAAGTGACAGTATGTTACATAGTGGTGATAATGGTGCAGTATGGTGACAGTAAATAAGATAATGGTGCAATAAAGTGACAGTAGGTTACATAGTGGTGATAATGGTGCAGTATTGTGACAGTAAATAAGATTATGGTGCAATAAAGTGACAGTAGGTTACATAGTGGTGATAATGGTGCAGTATGGTGACAGTAAATAAGATAATGGTGCAATAAAGTGACAGTAGGTTACATAGTGGTGATAATGGTGCAGTATTGTGACAGTAAATAAGATAATGGTGCAATAAAGTGACAGTATGTTACATAGTGGTGATAATGGTGCAGTATTGTGACAGTAAATAAGATTATGGTGCAATAAAGTGACAGTAGGTTACATAGTGGTGATAATGGTGCAGTATGGTGACAGTAAATAAGACAATGGTGCAATAAAGTGGACAGTAGGTTACATAGTGGTGATAATGGTGCAGTATTGTGACAGTAACAAGATAATGGTGCAATAAAAGGACAGTAGGTTACATAGTGGTGATAATGGTGCAGTATGGTGACAGTAAATAAGATAATGGTGCAATAAAGTGACAGTAGGTTACATAGTGGTGATAATGGTGCAGTATGGTGACAGTAAATAAGATAATGGTGTTTTTTGGTGTTTCAGAATGCTGGCCCCGCACCATCACCGTTAGGTCAGATGCCTCCTAGTGACGGCATGGGTCCAGGAGGTCCTATGCCGCCTGGCTTCTTTCCGGTAAGTGTCCTGCGTCTCTCTAACTCCTCTTCTTCCTCCTTCCTCGTCCTCCTTCCTTCCTTCTCTTCCTCCTACTTCCATCTCCTCTTCCTCCCTCCTTTTCCTCCTCCTCACACTTCTCCCCCCCCCCCACATTCCTGTCTGCTTGCTGAGGACAGACCTGAATATCTGCGTCCTATCATACCCCCATACTACCCTCTTCACATTGACACACACACACACACACACACACACACATCACTCACGACTATCACCCACCCACCCACTCCACCTACTCCATCCCTAGGTGTAAATGGGTACAGGTTATCTGGATCTCACACTATATGTTCAGGCCATCCGGATATCCACCACTGAAGGCTGACAACACAAGCAGATGGAGAGAAGCACCACGCCCACTCTCTCAGCTTTTCTCTCATCTCTCAGCTGTTACCTCATCTCTCAGCTGTTGCCTCACCTCTCAGCTGTTCTCTACGGTGGGCCGACAAGTAGTGGCCACAGACCTTCATTTGTTTTGGCTTTATATATATACTGTACAGTAAAACCTGTATTTAACGGACTAGAGATGAAAGTCCGTTATATTGAGGTTCCGTTACATATGAAACCTCTATTTAATGGACTATATATAGAGATGAAAGTTCGTTATATCGAGGGTCCATTAGCTTTAAAATCTCCATCTAACAAACTATGTACAGATGAAAGTCCATTTTATCGAGTGTTCATTAGATGTGAAACCTCCATTTAACGGACTATATGGAGAAAGACGTTCGTTATGTTGAGGTTCCACTGTACAGGTATATATCATATGTAGGTTAAGCTGTACATTTACAGTATCACGAGGCAGTTCGTCCATGACCCAGTCTGTAGGAGTGAGGTTATGTAGCTGGCTGCAGTTCCTTCCTCTCAGAAATACAAAATCTGGAAAAAACGAATTTGTAAAATTCAATAACTTAAAAAAATGAGAAAATAAGTTTATTAATTAACTTAGATTTTTTTCAAAATCTGGAAAAATGATAAGGTGAATATCCTTAAAAAAATATATCACCTGTAGTTTACATAGACTAGGAATGTACAGTATATAGACAATGCAAGTATATACAGTACATTATACATAGCCAGGGTAGGTATATATAGACAGTGAAGATATATAGTATACATAGACAGTGCAGGTACTATACTGTATATACATGGACAGTGCAGACATACAATGGTCCTTCACAAAGTACTAAGTCAAGAAAGAAACAAAATTGTACTTACCTAAATCCATCCATCTGAAAAATAAATATTGATAAAAAAAAAGCCCCAGGAATAAAAATCCGACTTATTTTCCCGAGAAACGACAAAACTTACCTGGGAAATTGGATCAGGTCATTTAATTTCCCTCCAGAAATAATACAAATTCATGTTAAAATAATTTACTGCAGTTAAATTATCTTCCACAAATATGAGAATTCTCCGGAAACTGATATTTATAATTTTCTTTCACAAATATACAAAGTTCTGGGGGGGATGGCTGGCTGGCTGTGTCCCTTCTCTAAAAATACCGAATGATCTGAAAAAAAAGCAATTTGACTTTATTTCCTTCCATAAACAACACCCAAATGGCTTAGAAAAATAAATCACTTGAACACCTTCCAAAAATAACTCGACATTGAAAAAATAAAATAAAAATTCACAAAAACTTTTAATAAATACAAAATTAGGGGGAAAATACTAATATAATTTCCTTACAAAATATAACTAGGGGAAAAAATAAAATCCCCTTAAATAAAATCCTTTCCAGAAATACACATGGTATTAGTATCCTGTTTTGGCTTGGGTATAAGTTGTCATTTGAAACGTTAGGTCATAAATCCTACCACCAACCTAATTGGGTATGCATGAATGGACTGCCTCGTGTAGAAGGGAGAGGGGTCTGAGGGAGGGAGAGGGACTTAAGGGAGAAGGAAAGTGGGGGGCTAAGGGAAGGAAGTTACGGATGGCAGGAGTTGGCTAGCATCACTGTCTTGGTCGTCTCCATGGTAACTGTTGCCATAATAATATGTAGTGGTGGTGGGCAAGGGTCCAGACTACAGAGGGAAACAAAACTCGACTATATATGCCCATCACTACTCCTCCATCCCTCTTCATGTATATCTTAATTTTTATCTGTTTTTATATTCTTATTCATAAACGTCAAGTTATATCATGCCTTGTTTGAAATCAGGATAGAATATTATGATTTATTAATTTATGTAAAAATAGCATGATGTGTTTCTCTTATAAATTGTCTTTGTAGTTTGATGCTGTTTGTTATTAATGTGGATTATTTTTCAAGAGTTAATTATATTTATTTAGTTTAATTTTGATAAAACAGGATGATTTTTCAGTATTTTTTTTAAATATATGAATGATATAAAATATTACAATAATGTTTGGCTGAACTGTAGTCAATTCTCCCAATCTCTGTAGCTTCATGATAGAGTAATTTATTTATTTTTTCCCACCAATAATACTTTGTCTGCCTGTAGAATATACAAGAGTTGTGTAGGAAGATATTCTCCGCCTGGATCAGTAGAAGTACTGTAGAATGCTCCTACTTATTTGCTCGAGACAGCTTCTAGTAGTGTACAGTATATTCAAGGAGAGTTGTCCTTCAGTTTGGTCACTGCTCAAATGGGTCTCAGTCCTAATAGGCCCCAGCATAACCTAACCATCAAGATTGGGGCCCCTAGTCCTTATGGGCCCCTTTTTATAATGGACCCCATTCCTGGTGGACGTCAATCCTAATGGTTAGGATAGGTTAGACTGGGGTCTCGCAGGACTGGCGCCTGTTTGAGGTGCAACCTTTGAGTCTCCCCCTATGCTACCGCTCAGCCGTGCGACCTCTCTTACTGTCTTCCCGCACACGTGTTCGTTTTCTGTGGTGAGAGTCCATGCATGTTCTTTAAAGACAAATATATTTACTGCTATACTTTGTCGCCCGCACCGGGATATTTCTACTCTTCGGGGCGTTGAAACGAGAGCACCTACATCTTTATATCACTGTGTTACGCCATATTGAAATTGTACATTCCTCTCTGGTTGACCCATGCACACTTTTCTTTTTTTCAATGGTACTTGCGAAGTTTTGACAATACCATCCTTACGAGGCCTTGGGTGTTCTCCTCAAGTGATTTGTGGTGTTTGGTAAGATCTTCCTGTGGTTATGTGATGGGTGGGGTGTGTGTTGTGGTGGGGTGACACGGGGAGGGCCGCCCTGCCCGCATGATGACCGCCTGTCACTCAGCACCTTGCATGAAGACCAGTGACGCGCCAGTGAGCGGTCCGGGGGGCACCACAGCCCTGCACAGCATCATGCACCCTCACCTCTCGGTGCTGCTGCTGCTGATGGGTGTGACGCGAGAGCGCTGCGACTGCCACACACTTATGCTAGATGCTTCTGTAGTTCTGAGGCCAGCACTAGCCTCCCTGTCTTCAGATAAACTTGTTATTATCAGCCCTTTAGAACGCGTCTGTCAACTCCTACGGTACTGCTGCAGAAGCATGACCTTCCTCACTCATGTAGCAATAGTCTAAACTATTAAGGAGCTTTAGAAAATGAGTCTCCTCATCAGGGGTTAAGGTCTTGTTATAAGTTGTAGCTTATAATGTCTTCCTGTGTTAGAATAATACTTTGATAATTACTATAATTATATAGATGAGTTACGACTAGATTGCAGTTCTCTGAAATAGTTTGGAGGAGTGAAGGCTGAGCTTTACAGTGAGATAACATGACGGTGGGATGACAGGCGCTTATCACTTACAGACGCCGGGCATGAGGCCATCCCCAGGTCCCAACCCCCCCTCCCAGGCCTCCCCCCCCCCCAGGGGGGCCAGGGCAGGTGGGCCGGGGAGCCACATGAATCCCAGGTAAGCCTTACGTTCCTCTAGTAAGCATGAACCAGGTGACCGTAGGGGAGGGGTCACAGCGGGCCAGTGTGCAGCACCAGGATGCCGCAGCATGACAGATCCTCCCTCCACACTACTGCACATACTGGGGGAGGGAGAGTTGTACTGAGGGACACACCTGCACACCCCACACCTGTGGTACTGAGGAACACACTTGCACCCCACACCTGTCATGGTAGTGTGATACTGAGGGACACACCTGCACACCCCCCACACTGTCCACACCTATCATGGTAGTGTGGTACTGAACACACCTGCACACCCCCCACACCTCTCATGGTAGTGTGGTACTGAAAGACACACCTGCACACCCCCCACACTTGTCATGGTAGTGTGGTACTGAGACATACCTCACATATACACAAATTTCACTGTGGCCACACCCATACGCTAGTCATATTGGAGCCACACTCACACATGTACATATACTCAACAGGTGTGGCCACAAGTATGCATACTCCCCATGTGACCACATGTGCTCATATCCAACAAGTGTGACTACACCTGTACACACACCTCACATATGTGGTTACATTCATATACCTTCCTTACAAGTGTTTCAACTTAAACGTTTTACAAATTTGGCCACAAGTGCTCTTGTAATACAAGTGTAGTGACACTTAGCATGCTTACTGTGTGGCCATAATCTTGTACACCTCACAAATTGTAGTAAATCCCATTGACACTTAAATGTGTGGCCTTACTCGTATATTTACTTTAATGTGGCCATACTCATGCACCTACACATTCTCAAACATGTGACCAACCACCTGTACACCTACATGACAAGTGTGGCCACTCCTGTACATCTGCCTCTCAGATCTGACCACCCATATGCACTTTTCTCAAGTGTGGCCACACAAAAATGTACACCTAACTCGAGTGTGGCCACACCCAGGTACACCTGCCTTAAGTGGGACCACACTCATACTGCATACACTTGCCTGAAATGTGGCCACACCCATGTACATCCCTGTAGACCACCCTCAGATGTGGCCACAGCACCCTGAGCGGCTACGTCATTCATGCTGAGGAGCACAGTACAGTGATGACGTCACTGTGTGATGCCTGGTGTAACACTGATGCCTGGCACTAGTGTAATGCTGATGCCTGGCACTAGTGTAACACTGATGCCTGGCACTAGTGTAATGCTGATGCCTGGCACTAGTGTAACACTGATGCCTGGCACTAGTGTAACACTGATGCCTGGCACTAGTGTAACACTGATGCCTGGCACTAGTGTAACACTGATGCCTGGCACTGAGTGTAATGCTGATGCCTGGCACTAGTGTGTAACACTGATGCCTGGCACTAGTGTAACACTGATGCCTGGCACTAGTGTAATGCTGATGCCTGGCACTAGTGTAATGCTGATGCCTGGCACTAGTGTAACACTGATGCTCAGCACTAGTGTAGCACTGATGCCTGGCACTAGTGTAACACTGATGCCTGGCACTAGTGTAACACTGATGCTGCGCACTAGTGTAACACTGATGCCTGGCACTAGTGTAACACTAATGCCTGGCACTTGTGTCTACTGATGCCCAACTTGTGTAACACTAATGCCTGGCATGTGTAAACTGATGCCTGGCACTAGTGTAACACTGATGCCTGGCACTAGTGTCACTGATGCCTGGCACTTGTGTAACACTGATGCCCGGCACTAGTGTAACTGATGCCTGGCACTAGTGTAACACTGATGCCTCAACACTAGTGTAATGCTGATGCCTGGCACTGGTGTAACACTGATGCCTGGCACTTGTGTAACACTGATGCCTGGCACTAGTGTTAACACTAATGCCTGGCACTTGTGTAACGCTGATGCCGCAACTGGTAATGCTGATGCCTGGCACTAGTGTAACACACTGATGCCTGGCACTAGTGTTGACTGATACACTAGTGTAACACTAATGCCTGGCACTTGTGTAACACTGATGCCCGGCACTAGTGTAACACCGATGCCTGTACTAGTGTAACACTGATGCCTGGCACTAGTTGCAACACTGATGCCCGGCACTAGTGTAACACTGATGCCTGGCACTAGTTAGCTACGATGCCTGGCACTTGTGTATTTACTAATGCCTGGCACTTGTGTAACACTGATGCCTGGCACTTGTGTAACACTAATGCCCGGCACTTGTGTAAAACTGATGCCTGGCACTAGTGTAACACTGATGCCTGGCACTAGTGTAACACTGATGCCTGGCACTTGTGTAAAACTGATGCCTGGCACTAGTGTAACACTGATGCCTGGCACTAGTGTAACACTGATGCCTGGCACTAGTGTAACACTGATGCCTGGCACTTGTGTAAAACTGATGCCTGGCACTAGTGTAACACTGATGCCTGGCACTTGTGTAACACTGATGCCTGGCACTTGTGTAACACTGATGCCTGGCATTTGTGTAACACTGATGCCTGGCACTAGTGTAACACTAATGCCTGGCACTAGTGTAATGCTGATGCCTGGCACTAGTGTAACACTGATGCCTGGCACTTGTGTAACACTGATGCCTGGCATTTGTGTAACGCTAATGCCTGGCACTAGTGTAATGCTGATGCCTGGCACTAGTGTAACACTGATGCCTGGCACTAGTGTAACACTGATGCCTGGCACTTGTGTAACACTAATGCCTGGCACTAGTGTAATGCTGATGCCTGGCACTAGTGTAACACTGATGCCTGGCACTAGTGTAACACTGATGCCTGGCACTTGTGTAACACTGATGCCTGGCACTTGTGTAACACTAATGCCTGGCACTTGTGTAACACTAATGCCTGGCACTAGTGTAATGCTGATGCCTGGCACTAGTGTAACACTGATGCCTGGCACTAGTGTAACACTGATGCCTGGCACTAGTGTAACACTGATGCCACGCACTTGTGTAACACTGATGCCTGGCACTTGTGTAACACTGATGCCTGGCACTTGTGTAACACTGATGCCTGGCACTTGTGTAACACTGATGCCTGGCTTTTGTGTAACACTGATGCCTGGCACTAGTGTAACACTGATGCCTGGCACTAGTGTAACACTGATGCCTGGCACTGAGTAATGCTGATGCCTGGCACTGAGTGTAACACTGATGCCCGGCACTAGTGTAACACTGATGCCTGGCACTAGTGTAACACTGATGCCTGGCACTAGTGTAACACTGATGCCTGGCACTTGTGTAACACTGATTCCTGGCACTAGTGTAACACTGATGCCCGGACTGTGTAGCATGCCTGGCACTAGTGTAACACTGATGCCTGGCACTAGTGTAACACTGATGCCTGGCACTAGTGTAACACTGATGCCTGGCACTAGTGTAACACTGATGCCTGGCACTAGTGTAACACTGATGCCTGGCACTAGTGTAACACTGATGCCTGGCACTGTGTAACTGATGCCTGATACTGTATAACACTGATGCCTGGCACTCGTGTAGCACTGATGCCGGTCCTGTGTAACACTGATGCCTGCACTAGTGTAGCACTGATGCTGGTCCTGTGCAACGTGCCTGGCAGTGTAGCACTGATGCCTGGCCTGTGTAACACTGATGCCCGGCACTGATGTAGCACTGATGCCTGGCACTAGTGTAACACTGATGAATGCCTGGCACTAGTGTAACACTGATGCCTGGCACCTAGTGTAACACTAATGCCTGGCACTAGTTAACACTGATGCCTGGCACTAGTGTAACACTGATGCCTGGCACTAGTGTAACACTGATGCCGCACTGTGTAACACCGTGGCACTAGTGTAACACTGATGCACGCGATGCCTGGCACTGGTGTAGCACTGATGCCTGGCACTTGTGTAACACTGATTCCTGGCACTAGTGTAACACTGATGCCTGGCACTAGTGTAACACTGATGCCTGGCACTAGTGTAACACTGATGCCTGGCACTAGTGTAACACTGATGCCTGGCACTAGTGTAACACTAATGCCTGGCACTAGTGTAACACTGATGCCTGGCACTAGTGTTACACTGATGCCTGGCACTTGCGTGACACTGGTTCCTAGTAACAGTCACACTGCCAGAGTTAAATTTGCCTAAAAAGACTCAAACTTGGAGGTGAACTTAATGATGTGGCAGCACTAGTCACCTGACAACCAGCAGCCTTACTACTTGATCTTGTGTGAGGGCGGAGGTGTAGTTGATCCCCTTAGTCACCACAAGTTACCGTGTCATGGGTGTGGTTGATATATATGTACACTGTGAAGGTACTGAGGTAATGGTTCCCTACTCTCGTGTAAAATAACCACCATGTTTGTTCTTCAGTCTTCGTAAACAAACTCCGGTTCTGCCATAACAGGTGTTGTTCCACAGTGACAGGTATTTAACTCCTACAAATAGTATTGTTGGTAGTGGGGAGTTAGTCCATGCTTGGTGAATACTGGTTTAATTCCCTCCTTTTTTTTAATTGCGTATAAACAAGTGTTCCATCCAGCCAGACGAGTGACAGCCGGGGTTATGTCTATAAACATTCCAAGTAACAAAAATAAACACACTATCTACAATATAAAGTACTTAAAAACATATTCCTTGTGTCTTGCTGATAACACAAACATTAACACAATTAAAACTGTCTTTCAACTCCAGTGTTATTTCCCTTGTGGCCGCCAGGTTTACAAACAAAGCCCCGGCACTAAAAACTTTTCCAGTGTAAATCAAACACCACTAACACTCCTTAATCCAACGTAGGTGATAACAGTACTACCGGTAAAGTTAAGTTTGTCTTTCCTAAGTCAAAGTTTACGTTTTACACCACCACAATATATACTGGGGAGGGGGATATAGCAGTTGTCTACATTTACGTCCGTCTGTGTGGTTGTATGTCCTCGACTCAACGCATTTGATCTCCACGTAATGTAAATTAATAAACAATAACTTCAGGTATATTTTCAAGAGTCCAGCTGTCAATTTATTTCTATTAGAGAGCCGGGTATGCCAGAGCCTGCGAACGAGCTGGTTTGGTTAGGGTACACAAGCGCAGTGATCCTCAGCTTGTAGTGGAGTTGTCATGAGGCGTTGTTTTATACACAGGAAATGTTTTATGTGAGTTCTGCTTGAGAGAGAGAGAGAGAGAGAGAGTGTAGAGAGAGAGTGAGAGAGACTGTACCTTTCCACATAGGCAGACAGGAGGGGATGGTATCTGTCTCGGTGAATATTTAACCCCTCTAGTATAACGACTGGCTTCCTTGAGTACGATGTCTTCACCCCAGAGTACAATGTCTTAACCCCAGAGTATACAATGTCTTAACCAGGTACAATGTCTTAACCCCAGAGTACAATGTCTTAACCCCAGAATATGAAGTCTTAACCCCCACGCATGGTGGTCAAGAGTACTGTACTGTATTATCAAGTGCGGCAAACCTTTTGTGGTAATCCCTGATATTATTATTAATTTTGTTATTATTTAAATATATACAGGTATATTTTTACTGCAGATGTTATAAGTATTACCATAATTATTACTGTACATTTTATTTATTTTCACTCCACATATTATTATTATTATTATTATTATTATTATTATTATTATTATTATTATTATTATTTAATGTTAGACTGGGACCTTGATGTACAATATATTCCCTTTAAAAGTCGTCAAACACCCCAGGACGAACGTGAGTGTATATGGGTCATGGTATACAGCTTAATAACTCACCCGAGGGTCAGACACTACTGTAAACAAGTCAGGGGATTGTCAGTGAGTGAATTGGTAAAGGTCGAGTCAATTGGTTTAGCTTAGGTTAGGGTAGGGTAGGTTAGGGTAGGGTAGGGTAGGGTAGGTTAGGTTAGGTTAGGTTAGGTTAGGTAAATGTCTTGTAAAACCCAGTGTCAAGGGAATTATGCGGCTCAGGTATACGCAAAGGATTTATTGAACAAGAGGAGAAAGCAGGTGATTGGCTTGTGTCTTGTTCTTGGTCGAGGAGTATATTGGTTATATTAGTATACTCTGATTAACATGATATACTGTACTGTACTCTGATTAACATGATATACTGTACACTGATTAACATGAAACACTGTACTGTACTCTGATTAACATGATATACTGTACACTGATTAACATGAAACACTGTACTGTACTCTGATTAACATGATATACTGTACACTGATTAACATGAAACACTGTACTGTACTCTGATTAACATGTTATATTGTACACTGATTAACATGATACACTGTACTGTGATTAACATTGATATACTGTACTCTGATTAACATTGATATACTGTACTGTACTGTACACTGATTAACATGAAACACTGTACTGTACTCTGATTAACATGTTATATTGTACACTGATTAACATAATATACTGTACTGTACTCTGATTAACATGATATACTGTACTGTACTCTGATTAACATGATATACTGTACTGTACTCTGATTAACATTGATATACTCTGACAACATTAGTATAAGCTGACAATGTAGATGGGAAGGTAGTGGTGATGAGGTGGTATGAGGGAACATCTCAGTAAATGTGTCCATACATACTCGTCCATGACAGTAACCAGATAATAAGTTCATGACAGTAACCAGCTGATAAGTTCATGACAGTAACCAGCTAATAATTTCATGTCACTTTCTTTCCTGTC
Organism: Homarus americanus; assembly: GCF_018991925.1. NCBI lineage: Eukaryota > Metazoa > Arthropoda > Malacostraca > Decapoda > Nephropidae > Homarus > Homarus americanus. The sequence goes on along the minus strand of NW_024732415.1, from coordinate 707,829 downwards.
ATACACTCCCACTTCACCCTGGTCCACTTCATGTCTTAGCCATGCACGACTGTCTGATGGGGCGTTGTGTTGGAGGCCAGTGTGGGTGGGGTTAGGTTAGGTTAGGTTCAAGAGCACTTGGTGGTGTGGACAGTCACAAGCTGATAAAGGGCAGTGCTGAAGGGGGGTTGAAGGATGGAGTGAAATTGTCTAGTAGGGAGGGAGAGGGTGAATAGGGAGGAAGAAGGGGGAGGGTGAAAGAGTCAAGTACTAGGGAAGGTGGAGGGAGGGAGAGTAGAGGATATATTGAAGACAGAGAGTGAGAGAGGTATATGCCCAGTCTAGTTGTTGTTGACAAGTACCTCCTGATATTTTACACCACCAAACCTGTTGTCTCTGACCACCCAACAGTACAAGTCACGTAAAGCATAATGAAATCAACGTCTTTTATTAGTTTTTTCGCACACATGTTAGTCAGAATGTGAACACTGAGCAGGTGTTGCTGACAATGGTGACTTTGAATAATAAATGACTTTTTTCTGCTTCTAGGTTAGAGTTGTGTATGGTGGAGGTGGTGTTGTGAGTACCATGCATTGTCTAGTGTGTTTGTCTGTCTGTCCTCCCTCTCACATGTGTAGTGCACTATGACACACACACACACACCAAGTAGGACCCCTCACCCCAAGTGTCCTTCATTAACCCTCTGAGCTTTCTTGAACATTAGTCTATAAAATAGGTTGTTGATACAGTGCCTTTCAGGTGTGTGAAGGTCTGGGTTACAGGGAGTGTGTTGGTGGTGGTAATTGAGGGAGAGCTGGTGAGGGGGAGAGAGGAGGAGGGTAGTATTATGGGGGCGTGTCACTGTTTAGTACATGGGGACTCCTACACACACACACATACCTATGCAACAGTAAACATACCTCTTTATATAATGCTGTTACAGAATAATTTTGTTTCAACCAAATAAATTTCTGCATTGGAGATTAGGTCATGTACTGAAATTTCAAAAACTGTACTGAATTATATAAGGTAAAGTAGTAAGTGGAACTCAATCATCTGAAAACCATCTACAAGTTTCTACAGATTACGATTTTAATTTAATTTTATTTCTTTTCTCAGTTTGGCTATCAGAAAACTTTTGTTGAAACCATTGATACAAACGTCTTTGATGTTGTTGTCTTTCGAGTCGTGTTTACTAACTCCGTGATGTCGGTGTTTGGTTATTGGCGTATTTCTTCGTTTCGGTGTTGACGTCCGGTCTTACCGTGAGGACGTCCAGGAGTTAATTAGCATTGTGTCTAAGGACGGACTGGATTATACAGAAAAATCCCTCGAAATTCACTCCGTCATAAAAGGTGTTCTTGGAGCTCTTAAACACTCAAGAAAATATGGAGAAAATCCCCTATAAATAAAGTCCTTGGCTGTGCTTGTACTAAACTGTGTCCGGTATCCAGCATATGTGAGCATGTTCTGTCTTCAACTGCTGTGTTATGTTTATTATTATTGTTGATGTGATTGTCATTTGTTTTTTCCTCCAAGCATGGCCGTGAGGTATTATTTTTAAGTGTCATTTAAACTTATATAAGAATAATTTTACTCAAGGTAGTGCTATTTATTGTTTGTTATTTCTGTAAGTGTTTTGTTATTATCATTCATTTCGTGGAGAAAATAAACATGAATCGTAATCTTTGTTTTTCAGGATTATTCAGTCATTGTCTACATTACTTCTACTGTATTAATCTCAAAGTCTATTTAACCCCAGGACCTATAACCCAACCCAACCCAACCCAACGTGATCCGATCTGATGTGGGGGGCCTATTAAAACAGAAGCTCACTTGAACAGAGTTTTAATAGAATTGCAACCTATTAAAATTAAAGAGGACAATAGAATGATCTCATTAGGACTAGGACTCCTATAACTGGTCTCGGAGGGAAACTTACCTCAAGAATCTTCTGTACACGTGGTTGCTGATCTTGTTGTTGTCGGTCACTTTAGTTAGATGTCTCTGATTCTTGTCTTCACCTTTTCCTCTTGACGGACTGCAACGCTGGGGTGAGGAGATGTCTCGACTGGTGTCCCTTACTATGCTGAGGAGGAACAGGAACAGGGTATCCCCAAGGCTTTTACTCCGAATTAACCCCAATTTAACTTCACTTCAGCATTAGTCTCTGGGTTTATTAGTGATGAAGCCTATTAGGATTGGCGACCCTTCCAGTTAGGCCCAGTTCTAGTGATTAAGGCATCTATCTGAATCATTTAAGTTATGGCAATTACTGTAGATGGTTCCCAAAATGGTGTCAAGATTGCACTGAAGGATCCATACTTGAAATTCACTTGTGACCTCACTTATGGGGAAATTAGAGTAGAGTCTCTTGAGGATCATCTATGGTCTGCCTTGACACACACACACCCCACCATGGCTCAACATACACTGAGGGCGTGAGGCTGAGACCACTGCCCACTCTCCCTCAGACTACCACTCAGCTGTCCCCACCCACCCACCCCTTCTCCTGCCCCTCACACTACCACCCAGCTGGTAAGGGGGATCCATTAATCATCTGTATTATCTAATTAAGCTACACCGTTAATTAGTTATGTATTCTTCTGGGGCAGTTAAATGACAGGGGAGGGGGGGGGGATTTAGATGCCAAATACCCCCCTACACCCCCCCACCCTTCCTCCTCCTCCTCGTGGATATGCCCCTGTATATTTGTGTTCTTCCTGTTCTCTCGTGAGATTTGTCAATGGGTTAAATTGGCAGTTTTGTAAGTTTGTAAGTGTGTAAATATATCAATGGAAAATATTGTATTGCTGTGGATTATACAGTACTATAGTAATTCTATTATTGATGAAAATTGGTAGAATAACTGTGTAACGAAAGCGTCTATTTTCAGAACATTTTAAAAATTTTGCGTCGTGTGCAACTTGGCATCAGGATGGACACCAGAAATTACTGTGAAAAATATGACTAAATTGACTAAATTACTGTGAAAAATATGACTAAAGTGACTAAATTACCTGTACTGTACTTTTGAGTCATTAGAGCAGTGTTGATGGTGATTATTTTACTGATTAAACAAAATAAAGATAATATATATTGACGTTAATTTGAGTCTACCTTGCTATCTCTACAGCCCGTATGATAGACAGTTTATAACTGCCGTACTGAATGCCATACCGAAGTTCTGATGAGTTGTTTTGCACGTTACCATTTTGAAGTAACTGAATTTAACGAGTCTGTTCATTAGAGAATTGCCACACTCGGCCCCGCCCAGCAATATGACGTGTGTTTTGTGATTGGATAACGTGGCGGTATCCTCTGTGGAAGCAAATAATAGTCAATCTACAGCACGTCATTATTTGTTTCCTAACTGGCCAACCACAAGTCAAGACGAGAGAAAGAGGGTGGGACTAATTGACATTTACATAATAAACAGACTATAATAAACACAGTACTCCATAGGGTGTCTTTCCGTTGGTTGTGGTACAGAGGTGTGGGTCTTAGTGTCGTCTCTTCACTAACTGGGTTATTGTTCTTCCACAGCCATTCATGTCTCCACGATATCCAGGCGGGCCTCGGCCGGGAGTTAGGATGCCACAGATGCACAACGACTTCAACGGGGTAAGCTGAAGATGCTCCTCATGTTTACACACATAGTAAGACACAATCATCGACATAAACAGACCCAAATATTAAACGTACAAATTCTGGACATGCGTGTATTATCCATGGCCTCCTTCATTCATTACAAGTTGTTGAATATTTTATTAAACTTCGTGGCTGTGTCTCGTTTTTTATACCAGACCTTTATATAGTCTCCCTCTGCTAGTTCTACACCTGGGGTTCACAGATGGTCTCTAGCATAAAAATTGTCTGTGGGCATTAAGTTTTCCTTCCCTAGAGCAGAACACTTGTATTGATGAACTGTTATTTATTCATCTTCCCAGGGTTGTTTTATACAGTATAATCTAAACAAATCACAGAATACCAAATTATAATTTTTTGTATAGTATAAAGAAAAATATAACTCGATTATCTTTTGCTTGATGTTAAGATTTAATTACTGTACCGATATATTTACTAAATTCATATGTAAAATCAGTGACATTTTGGCAAAGAAAGTAGTTGATTTTTGACTGTTTCATGATATTTGGTGACTTTAATTAGTATTTTTATTATTATTAGCAAACCTGTAGTATATTGTAGTGTGTGTGTTATATTGTAAACAGTACCAAATCTATTTCTTGTATGTGATGTGTGGGTTATTGGGCATCTTACACATATTAGACTTGTTACTCCTGATAACAAAGGTTCACCAGTATCACATGTACAATTAATTTACTTTAGAATATTATAGTAAGGGATTTAAAATGGTATCCTTGTAGAGTTGAGAATTAACTTAAAGGTTTTGTATATTACAGTATCACAAATATCCTGATAACACCTTTAGTAATATTGTACTGTATGTAGTGTAATTATTTGATGTGTTTGGTTAGTAGCTAGCATAAGAAAGGGTTTATTTATACCATATATACTGTACAGTGCTCTATACTGTACAATGAAACCTTTATCTAATGGACTATATGGAGAGGAAAGTCCATTATATCGAGGGTCCGTTAGATGAGAAACCCCCATCTAATGAATTATATGTAGAGAGAAGTCCATCATATAAAGGTTTCACTGTACTATACTAAACAGTCCTGTGTAGAACATGCCAGTTAATGACATAACATTACTTGTGTTGCCACAGCCTCCAGGACAACCGATTATGCCCAACAGTATGGACCCCACTCGTCAGGGTGAGTATGACGCAGCTGCCCAACACTTGCTCTCAACCTCTCCCCCTCACTGTTGACACTCACTACCCAACCTTTAATGATTGCCAACTTTACCAGTGGTTAAATATCTTGTGACTCAGACGGCTGTAGCAGTGATTGATACTCAGGCCCCCCTGCATGGTCACAACCCTGTATGTCAACATTGTGGTTTCCAGTTTCTATTTTTATTAATGCTGCCACAACTGTTCCCATGACTAAGAAATATTGAGGATTTTGATGCCATTATATTGCTGTATATTACTCTTATATATTAATGGGTATATTATATAAAAGTTGAGATATATTGCCTAAGTGAAGCTCTGAACAGTCTTAGACAATGTACACCTCTTCTTTATCTATGGTAGCTACTTATGGGTCTCACATCAGTAGTGGAGTCCTGCTTATGTCTCCATAGATACAGTGTCTTAGTGTCTCCAGATTCACAAACATTCTGCATATTAAATAACTTCCCTAATTGTTTAAGGTAGAGTCACAATTCAGTTCTAATGCCATTTTTTTACACGTATTTTGTGCTTCGAGTTCAAGTCATATACGTTAATGCTGCCTTGTTTTTCCACTTACAATGAGATTTTAATATACAAGTGTTTTAGAATCTGGATCTTGTGGTTTTAGTTATTTAATAGTATTTCCGGTCCCTTCGGTACCGTAACTTGTTGAATACTGTAGTTTTTTATATAGCTTATATCTGTTTTCTTAAATATAGCATATATCTGTCTGCCAGAATAGTTCATATCTGTCTACCAGTATAGCTTATATCTGTCTGCCAGTTTAGCTTACATCTGTCTGCCAGTATAGCTTATATCTGTCTGTCAGTATAGCTTATATCTGTCTGCCAGTATAGCTTATATCTGTCTGCCAGTGTAGCTTATATCTCTTCTAGTATAGCGATCTTCTTACCTGTTTTTTTTCATTGCTTCTGTCCTGCAGTTTTTGCCGAGAGCTTTTAATTCAGACTTATGTTAGGTTATGAATTCTTCCTCTAGAGAAAATAATTTGGCAGAAGTAAGTCAAAGGGTGAGGCTAGCAATGGGAGAAATTGGTGGTTTATTTTAGATAATAGTTTGCTTTTAATGGACCGATACATCATACAGTAGTGTAGTACTAAATATCTTGCTAACGACACAGATCCAACCATTGTTTGTTATTTTAGGAGAGAAAGATCCTTGGCCAGCTTTTGTATAATGTAAAGTTCGATTTTGTTGAATGTAAACTTAAATATATATCAGTTCAGTTAAGATTGTAATGCAGAAGACTCCCATGTAAATATAACTTGAATTGTTGACCTTTGGAAACCTCTCAGCTCCCGAGGTTGACTGAAGTGTAATTAAAGAGTCGATTGTGTTGGTGTGGTATGATGGTGAGGAAACTATACGTGAAAGAGTGAGCCTTGATTTGCCCCTCACGTATACAAGTCTATGTATACAGTCTTTCTCGTCAAATCCAATCACAACCACTGTCATTCGTGTCAATTTAGATCACAAATGCTGTCAGTGTACGGTATTCTACTCTTCCTTGATTATAAGAATTAAATAATTTCTCTTTATTCCGTGCAATTCTCTTCAGTACAAGAATAGGGACTAATTAAACCTTTGACTTACTTAGTCATGTATGAACGTTTAAATCCCACAGTCGGTAGTTGCGATGGTGTCTTTAATGGTTGCTTCTGATAGTTTTCACTTTGTTTTAATAGTAACTGTTGATGACTTTATTTTTTATCTTAAGTTACTGCTTGTTAATAGCCTATTGTGTGTGTACCTGTATTACCAACTTACACTAGTGACTTTTGGAACTTTTCGTGCCCGGTGCTGACCTAGGTGATGTGTTTCTCTATTTCGTGCTCTCTGTCCTACGATATTTACTTCCTTTTATGGTAGTTCATCTTGGTTAGTGGGTTTTACTTTGATATTTTCTCCCTCCCTCCATTCCTCCTTCCTCAGTTTCTTTCTCCCTCCCTTCCTCCTTCCTCAGTTTCTCTCTCCCTCTCTATTTTCCTCTCTTTTTACTCTTTATTTTTACACTTACTCCATTTTCTCTTTTTCTCTCCTCTCTCTCTCTCTCTCTCTCAATAGTTTATTTACTTCCTTAATGGAATGGTCCTCTATAGTAATCGGCTCAGTGTCCCTTAAATTCCTCTTTATCTCAGTGTAGATCACCCGGTCGTAATAGCTGGGTGTAGCTGCTCATACAAGTCAAGGAAGCTAAGGTCGAGATTCTTCCATAACTGGGAGAAAGAGAACACATATTATTACAGTAGTTTAAGTATAGTTACCCGAGTATAGTTTTCCGAGTAGCGTTACCTGAGTGTAGTTATCCGAGTAGAGTTACCGGAGTGTATTTATCCGAGTAGAGTTACCCGAGTGTATTTTCTGAGTGTAGTTATCCGAGTAGAGTTATCTGATTAAGTGCCGTGCTGTGACTGGTCGGTCGGCTAGATGTGTTCTCCGGTCTTCAGTTATGAGAGAAATTTTACCATTGACTCTTCAGGAATCTAAACCTAGCTTAGTGATGCATGATGCTTCTTGGATTAATACGTATAATAAGATTGTGTTAAGTGATTTTATTTCATGTGATATAACTTAAATCTGGACCAAAAGAGACTGCTCGTACTTGGAGTGAGTGCCCGGTGGTGAAGACAGGTATAGATATAAGTCAGAAGTATTACTTTATCAACATCTCTTGCAGGGAACTGTTGTTTTAATATGGCCATTGATCTGAAGATATTTTATCATGAATATAGATACTGTACTATAGATTAAAAAGCATCATTTAGAGATTATGCTGTGTTTTTTCTTCAGCTTTATCTCAAAGTAAACCTGCAGTTGATGTTAATAATAATAGTTTAGAAACCTGACTACTTCTATTTTAAAAATCAGTGTTTAATTTAAAAGATCAAGAAATTATGTCCTTTAAGAGTATGTTTTTAACTCAGTATAATATGCTGTCCTCCTGTCAGTTATCACAAGTCACGTAAGTAATGTGAACCAGAATAACTACTGTGCTGTGCAGGGGGCAGCCCACGACACACCCACCCACACACACACAGTTGCCCGACAGGATTTCTCGTCTGGGAGAGAAATCACTCATACTGTCATGAACCTGGTCATTTGGGAGTGTGAGGTTGTCGTGAGGTTCTGACAAGTAGTTCAAGAGGCTGGTAATGAGGATGCTGTTGGCAGACATACTCGGATTATCTGGTTCTCCATTGTGCATAGGTTAAGGAAATGACTTTTTAAAGCTTCTTCATCAAAGGTAGCATCTGACAAGTAATGGAAATGAGATGATCTGAAACTACTGAAAACATTAGGGAATTTTTTTGGTTAGCTGTTGTTTAAAAGTATCTGTAGGAAACCTGTATAGTGTGGAGTTGTGCACACTGGTGGTTTGGTGTGGTGGTGACGGAGGCAATTAAGTTGTTGAGCCGAGCAGTCTGGAGGTAGTCACGTGGGGTAGACTCCAAGTTATCATCGCATTGGGGACCAACATCATCCGGTCACCTGTTACGTGAAGCATTTTAGTGTCACGAACGATGGCTTTAATTGATTCGTAAATAGGATAAGAGTGTCACTGATATTGGCATTACCCAACCACCTTAAAAAAAGGCCAAACAGTTCATTATTGTTTCATGTATTGAAGTATACCAATGTGGGGAGGGATATAATTTTAGAAACAGAAAAATGACCAGAAATGAAATTGCTTATCAGTTTATAATTCCTTAGTATTCGCCGGTGGTTCCTTGACATCATAAGCATGTTTGATCACAATTCATTTCTCATTTATTGATAACTAGCCCAGGGTTGACAAGGGACAGAAAATCTTAATTGTTGCTTAAAATTGTTGAGACCATAGAATAAACTGATCTATTAAAGAAATAACTATGAAAAAATTTTGGGTTCACTTCATATGCATGCGTGTGTACAGTTACCTCCCTCCAAAATTTTGTCCAGTGTGTCCGTGTTCATTTAGTTTTTCCATAATAAGTCATTAAATGATAATAACAATTTACCTGAAGTCACTCATACTTGCCCTCAGATTCTTGCAATAATAATAAATAATACAACAAAAATCACATTTCTCTCAGCATTTTTTAAGTCAGCTAAAAAAAAAATCAGTATCAGAGTTTTTGAAATAAGCCTTGAGTTCTTTGTCAGACTTTGCATTAATAAACCATTTCTTCCTCTCTTCCATTCAGGAGATGGAGACTTTGTTGGTTGGCAAGGTAGGAACTCGCCTGGCAAGTTCCCTCTCCACCAATCAGATCTTGGATTGATCCATCTCCATCAGTCAGAGCTCAGGAGTGAGCCATTTCCACCATTCAGAGCTCAAGATTGATCCGTAGCCAATCAGAAAGCTTAGGAGTGAATCATTTCCACCAATGAGAGCTCAGGATTGATCCACTTCTTCCAATCAGAGCTCAAGATTCTTCTTCATCAATCAGAAGATTAAACCAGTCTTTTAGTTCCCCGGATTAATCACCTGCCTGTTAGAGCTCCGGATCAACCCTTAATTGTTTCAAGTTCAAAATAATATCTAAATTAATATGACAGTGAGCTCTGATTTTAAATGTCAAACATTGTTATCCTATTATTGTTGTGCTTGCTTTGTGGATACATTGAGATTGGACATTAACACAACAATTCAGAGCTCTAGCCGTACAGATTGTGTGGTGCTCCTGTGTTCTGTGTTTGTTCTGAGTCCCATCAGCCCTAAGGCGTCACTCTATCACCATCCTCATCTCAGTGGCCGGCCTTCCACAATCTACCAAACAGGTTCTTAGGTTTTATAGCTCATTTATTTAGCTAATTGAGTTATACATAGTCGTTTTATTCCTTTTTCTGTACAGTACAGTATCTCAAATATGACTTAACAACTTACAGTAGTACTCTTGTTTTTAGCAATTAGTTGAGCTAAATTTCAAATACTAATATTTTTTCTATTATCGATATTTTACCTTTAACTTTTATTATGTTTAAGAAGGAAGGTGTTGGCTATAGTGTTTCCTCAGTACAGGATGTAAGTAATGGTAAGAGAGATGTAGTTAGATAAGGGTTTGGCTGTCACGGTAGTTTGTGGTGAGGTTTCGAGTGATTGACGGGGACGACATAAGAGTGAAAGTTACAGATTTTCTACTAAATAGATCTTACCTTACAGAACTAAAATAGGAAAAGGAACATATATTTAATACTTATTTCTTGAATTTATGAATGAATGAATAATCAGTGGGTTTATAAATTATCTAATGTGAAGTTATATACAGTATAATGAGGACTGAATAAATGTCTCAAGATCATATCCTCTTAAATCATAGTCTTTATGAGTGTTGAAGTACAGTAATAAAGCTCAATAATCTCTTAGTTATAGTGAGGATCTTAGTGTCTGGCTCCTGTCTTGTGGTCGGGACTTGATGCCTATTTTTCAGGGTCTGTCGAGGACTTGTTGTACAGAACTTAGGTCAAGAAAAGAACTTGTAGGACTTAGGTCAGGATAAGAACTTGCAGGTCTTGGGGTCAGAATAAGAACATGTAGTCCTAATGGAGGTAATAGTTGAAACAATTATATAGATCCTCAATTATAGTGATATAAGAAATTAATAGAGAATGAAGGAATGATATATAATCGATAATAGAAAGGACTGTACAGTATATAAATTATAGAAAGAAATATGTACCACTTTGCCTATGATAGAGAGTACTAAATATATCCTGGAAGATGATGAGGAAAAATTAATGTGTAGGATTTTGTTACTTATAAAATATTTTCTCTTTTGTGTTCTGGTTGATATTTACAACTCCCAGGCAACATCTAGGTTACGATGGCTGTTATACTGCATAGATTAGATAGGTTATATGAATGAAAGAATATTAGGGAGTTGAAGCATAAGGACTGAGGGATACTGTATGTAGTTTGTGGTAGGGAGTTATTAGGTGGTTCTCTGTGGCTTAAAGTGTAGTACATTAGGTTTGGGTTATAGGGAGACTTAATATATAAAATCCAATGAAAGCACAAGGGGTCAAATCTTGTATTGAGAAGTAGAAGAACCTGGAGTAGTATTAATTTGGATAGGAAAGATACTATCCTATTTTTTTTATGAATTTGCAGTCCAGGTGTAGCAGTTCGATGAGATTAATTGATAGTTATCCATAATTTCAGCATGTACAGAAACTACTTAAGAATCGATGTTGTTGGAGAGAGATGAATAACCGATGTAGTGATTATGAACTGGAGATATAGATGAGATATTTCAGAAGCTATAAAAAATTGATGCAAGACAATTCAGTGTTTTGGGAGGAATGGGATAAAATTTAGAAAGTGACGGACAAACTTGAGTAATGTGGAGTAAAAGGTTAGGTAGATAATCATATATATACACGGGGAAATAAAGCAGTATAGACTATCACAGATGTACTTGAGCTTTGTATAGGTCAAAAGAAGAGAAACGATTGGGAAATATATGAAAATCTGTTGAAGTTTCAGAAATAGTGACAATGTGAGTAATTTAGTGACAACAGATTAAAAAGAACCTGTTTCTGTGCTAGATAGTGTGGCTTGGCTCCAGTCTTCATATTTATTTGTCAGTTGTAATCCTAAGTTACAGTTAAATTAGGTATAAATTATAGTTAGGTTGAAGGGTACTGCACTTTCACCATTAGATAAATCACTAAGAATTTGTTTTGGTAGTTTTTGGCAAGTGGCCATTTACCATGATCATGTCCATCATCATCATTGTTTCTATATTCAGAACTGTCTGTTTACTGACAGAGGCAAGGAAGGATCTATGGGGAGTGTTCTGTGAGCTAAACTTTTATTGCTTCATTACCGACATCATTGAGATGCTTATCACTGTTTCACAGAATATCCCATATCATACCATCCTGTTGTCTGGTCTATGATGCAGTTTCTTGTCCCTCTTGTCTGGCTTTGCGTGTGTGTTACTCAGTCTGATGTGTGTACAGTACTGTAATGGGGGCATGAGAGCCATGGCCAGGTTTTTCATTTGATTATCTCTGCCCTTACTTCCTGTGTTTGGGTAACTCAAGATAGATAATAACTGTCTGGTGCCTTGATATATCTTTCTTCAAACGCATCTTTGTCAGTTCCGTTAATATTGTACATAAAGTTTTGTCTTCGATGCTAATTTCGTCAAATAGTCAATTTCATAAATTTTGTTACATAACAGAGTTGCTAAATCAAGGCTAATGTTGTTGCTTAAAAGGTTATGTTCCCCTTCTTTCGTAATGTTTGTCTGTGTAGAAAGAATTTACAATAGCTCATGTAAGGCTTTTGTTTTTAACATGGCTGACTTCCACAGGTCCACCCGGGATGAACCCCCGAATGGCAGGTCCACGAGGACCAGCCATGGGACCAGGACCAGGTATGGGTCCCATGGGTCCAGGAGCATATGCCCCAGGAATGAGGGGACCACCACCTAGCAGTATGGGTCCTGCTGGGCCAGGTGGACCAGGAGGACCAGGACCTGGGGGCCCTGGGCCAGGCATGCCTCCAATGACTATGGGAGGGCCTGGCCCTAGACAACCATGGACGCCAAACACATCTACCGTTAGTCACGTCTTTATCTTAATTTGTGAATTAAATCCTGTATATTGTTCTATGATTACCTTTTTCTGTCTAAAGGCAGTATTGTTTACATTAGTAATTTACCGTAAGTTTCTGCAGCTGTTCCATATTAAGATAAAACATAGATAAACACCGAGATTTTCAAGTTGTTATCCTCTGATGCAGGGAATGAGATAACTAATGTTGTGTTGTATATTGTAATATAAGACTCTACTGTGCAAAGTTTATTGTAAGATTATATAGTGGTGTTAGACTCTACTGTGCAAAGTTTATTGTAAGATTATATAGTGGTGTTAACTTTTTGTTCACCAACATACAACAAAATGTTTTCTTCAGTTTTGTTTACTTTTTTAGCCTCTATGATTAAAAGAGTTTTTTCTCTTTGCCTTTGAAGCATAAACCACACTAGAAGTCCCATTTAAATGCAATACTTTTGTAACAAAAAGCAACTTCAGTGCTATTTTCAACATACTGATCATAAAGGATAAGGCAAGATCTTTACTTTATTTCTTCTTCTATTTTCACCGAGTTTATTTAATATTTTCTCTGCGTATTGGACTTAGAGATACTTACAAACCTTTCATTTAAATAATAAGATTCTACATTAATTTTGTTACGAGACATTAATGAACATCTGCCCTTCCACAGCCTATGAGTTACTCCTCGTCCTCACCTGGGACCTACGGTGGCATGATGGTGAGTAACGTTGTGGTGAATGTATTGGAGGTTTTAGTTCATGAATATTGGTCATGATTTGTGGCAGATATGAGTGGTGCTGTGGATCACACACACACACACCATCTTATTTCACCATAAGATTAAATACGCTACTGCTAACTCAACCCATCCCAGGTATCATTAGGGCATTTAATCTTAAGGTGAAATAAGTTTTGGGGAGTTAATCTTCATAGGATCCATTTGTTCTATAATTTTACACTACCTTGATGGAGTAAACTGTTAATGATGTATGTGTTTACACGAGTGTCTAATTTAAGGTCCATATTCACGTATCTCTATCAGAAACATAAATATGAGCTCATATTTAGGTATATAGTTCAGTTACAGTCGCCCACAAAGGCACTATCACCTCTCCTGAACACAGACCCCAAGATTCAGACTTGTGAATCCGAAGCATTTATGGACAGAATAATGCATCAGTCTACTGCTTCAGGTTCGTGGTTCAGGAGGGCTTTTGTGGGTGACTACAGTTATCCCTTGTGGTGAAAACATAGAAATTTGATGCCATAACCTTTGATAATAAGTGAAATATTTAATCAAGTTAGCAACACATAATAAGCTGGTATCTAACCTAGCGACACATAATATGCTGGCATCTAAGTTAGCAACATATAAAAGCTGGCATCTAAGCTAATGACACATAAGCTGGCATCTACTGACTCCCAATTTTTTTTTTTTTTTTTTTTTTTACTCTGACAGGGTCCACCGGGGTCTGCTGGCCCACCTGGTCCTGGCACACCCATCATGCCCAGTCCTCAAGGTTAGTAGTCAATGCCTCCTCCTGTGTTCCGTCCCCTGTCTTGTCTAACACAGTGAACAACATAAAATATTTCAAGGTTATGTTATACTATTAAGACATCTCCCTTTTAGCTTCTGTCTTTCCTCACTGTTAAGTCATGGGAGTGTAGATCGATTCTCAGGGTTATTTCACCAGGGATTATTATTTATCAGTTTCTTCATTTCTTACCTTTTAAGTTTATGAAAAACGTGTCAGTGGTATTTAGATGTTTGGTATATATGTTCAGTATTGTGCTGCTATTCTCCTGTGCTGCAGCAACTCTGGGTGTTATAAGAAAGGCCTATTGTAATTCTTAAATATTTCAAGACATATTTTTCAATCTTCAGTGCTTCTCTAAATCTATCATTGAACACTATAATTGTTATGTAATAATACACTTCTCTAAAAATAAATGCATGAACTGTTAAAAAAGTAAATAATTATGACTATATCAATTAAATAGAAATAATTTAATCAGGGATGTATAGAAATCTTGCCTTTCTCACCCCCAGATATATCCCGTATATTATTATTTAAGATTTGTTTACCTTCACTTTTTATTGTTTTCGTCCTTCATCCAATATTTCTGAGGTGTACAGTACTTGGAGCTGATGGGTACGTTACATGACCTCTTTCTTATTTATGGTTACAATTTATATACAGTGAAACTTTCATTTAACGGACTACATGGAGAGGAAAGTCCATTATATCAAGGGTCCATTAGATGTGAAACTTCCCTCTGACGAACTGTATATAAAGATGAACGTCCGTTATATCGAGGGTCCGCTAGATGTGATCTCCCCTTCTAAAGGATAATAAGGAGAGGAAAGTCCGTTATATGGAGGTTTCACTGTTATGGCATCAGGGAAAAATTATAGAGAGTTAATGATCCTGTTCTAATGTTTCTTACAATTTGGTGTATAATTAGGTGTTAGCTGTGTCCTGGGGTAACAAATTTAAACTAACAAGCAGAATTATATATTGTATGTGGTAACTTGAGAGCCCCAGTGAAACAGTTCCCACAGTGAAGTTGATAAAAGTGTTATAGCAATGCCTCATTTATATATGGCCTCTTGAGACACACATATTGACGTTTAACAATTCTCGTTACTTTTTATCAGCGTACGTTTTGTAAGTACAGTAAAACTTTAACGTTATATAAGTCTTCATGGTGGTACAGGACATGATTGGCCATAGATGATTGTGGTGTTGGTGTATCTGATCTCTGTGTCATCATCTCCCACAAAAGCTGGAAAAGTAACTGTGGTAACTTTTTTTAGGGTCGAGTGGAGCTTTCTCTCCCGCCCGCCTGCCTCCCACCCCGCGGCCAGGTATTACACTATGGGGAGTTTGGACTCACTGCACCTCAGGGTTCCACCGTAGTTCTTGGCTATATATATATATATACTCTCTGAAATATCCCCCTTGGCAACTTACTTTTTTTTTTTTTACTCATTTTGTCAATGCCCGTTCTTGTTGATTATAAGTCCATAATGATGAATTGTGCTAATATCCTTTATGGGGTTAAGTGAGCAAGAGATTGGCTGTAAAAGTTTGCTTCATCATAAACTATTGGAATACCACATTTAACACTTCTAAAGGAGATATTAAAGCAGAATTCGCATGAGAAAGCACTGTTAGTTTATGTTTGTGTTGTGACCGTGTGACATCATCTCTTACTGCAAATGCTTAAATGGATCACGTTTTTTTTGTGGACACTCAAGCTGGATTGGATCTATTTATCTCTTCTCTGGAAAGACTTATAGACCTTATCCATCTGTGTCTCTTGAGAGTTCTCAGTTATGACAACAATGTCAACCAAAGAGAATCATCTCCAGTCGTCTGAGGTTGTCTTAACTGTTCACACAATTTTTCTATTTTTTTGGATGAAGTGTTTCATTTAATGGTTGTATAGAAGAGTGTGCCCTGAGGTGAACTATTGATTGGGTTGTTCTCCTCATGTAGTGTCTGGGGCGGCTTCTAGCTACGGCCTTACACTGCAGCAGCAAGCATTTATTTTTGTTCCGGCTGTCACTCCCCACTGGGTGACAGCCTTCAGCACGTGTGCTCAGTGCTTTTGTTTACAGATCAGTGGTCACTTTGGAGTTTGGTGTGAAGAGTTACCACCTGAAGAAACTCTTGTTTATTGTTATCATGGTTATCAGTTTATTGTAGTTATCATGTTATCACTATTATTGTTATCACAGTTATCAGTACTGTTAACTATTGTTGTTCATGAGTTTCATTAAGACAAAGTTGACCATTATGATGATTAACAAGTGTTCTCTTCAGAGTTAAATAAGCATGTCATTATTATTATTATGGTAAATAACTGAAATGAACAAGAAGTATTATGTGTTTATAAAATTTTCTTCTTTTATTTATTTTTTCTTATGAATTAACTTACGCTACTGTGTTTTATTTTAGTGTTTATATTTTATTATTTTTTTTAGGGTTACTTTTATGGTAGTCCATAGTTCCTTATTCTTTTTTATTATTAACATTTATGGTCGTTTTATACACTGTACCATCATCGTTACTGCAACAAGATCTCGTTGATTATTGCACTCTTTTGAGGAAGATTTCTGTATATTGTTATAAGCACTTTGACTTTGTAGAACCTCTTGGGTATACTTTTGTAATTTATATATATTTAATCATGCTAAATAGGGGTAAATGCAAGATAATGATGTACTGTATATAATATAATAGTAATGTGGATTATATAAAGGGACAGTCATTTAGTTACTGCAAATAGTACTAACATAACGTGATGTATCTTTGCCTCACCTTACATAGTTTAGTTTGGCTGTGTTGTGGTGATAAAGTGAGTCCCTGAAGCTTGACCACCCAGTAGGAAGAGTGAGGATACAGCACACAGTTTATTAAGCCTTCAGCACATGAGAAGACAGCGTGAGTCAGCATTAAAACTGTCTGCCTTCGCTCTACAAACCTATGATTCTTGGTACCCATTTACAGCTGGGTAGACTGGAGGGTGCCCTAGGATTGAACCAGTGACCCTTAGGACTGGTGCGAGTGCTGTAGCCACTTAGCCATGGCACCCATTTATGATAATATATTATGTCAAAAATCAAACAGAATATTTTTTTACAATAAACAAACTCATTTCTATTAAGTTATGGCTGTAAAAAAAACAACAACAACAATTTACTAAAAGCATTGGTTCTGTTTTAAGGTTTAATGAGACGATTATCCCAATTTAGTATCGTGGCATACAATTACTAACACAGTTGATATATGTGCTCTGACACACTAAGGATACAGAATTCTCCCCAAACACCTCAAATATCAGTCATTTCTACACACGAGTATTGAAGGACCAACACCAGAGTTCAGATTTTTTTTACATCATGTTGCATTCAGATATGGCAATCGCTGAAGGAGTTGTCTGTATGTTATGTAACTTTTGATTGGAATGGCAATTTTAGATCTCCCAGCCCACACATACACAGTGCCCCATCACTAAACTTCAGATCTTTATTAAATTGTGTAGAGGTTGTAAGATATGACCTTATAGAGAAGAACTGGACAAGAGAAGCTGCACGAGATCAGGCATCCCGGTAATTGCGGTTAACCTACACAAGCATGGAAAATGACCTTAGAATGACGATGGTTTGACAGTCCTCACCCCCATAAACATCACACATTGAGATTAGGCTTTTCAACATGGCTCCTGTATGGTCGGTCGGTCGTTAGAGATACATTTCGATCAGATGGTCATTGTGTTATAGTGGACACCCATACATTTGGTCAGATCCAACTGGGATTCACTTGAGAGCTGCTTGAGAAATCCCCTGTAAGAGACACTATCCTGAGGTGGACAATGAAATGGTATGTATTTATTATCACAACAGAAGCAGTCAGCCTTTATCACATATCAGAAGCAGTGAGCAAATTCACTTTTAATTTGACATATAGAATAGTGTTTCCTTGTGACTTTTTTAGTTTTTGATTATGACAATGAAGCAACTCCCTTGATGCTTCATAACACAGATTCATTAACTCGTGCTACATTATGTAACATACAGACAGGCTCCAAGTGAAGTTACCATTCAGAGCAGACGTTGTAGATAAATGAGTGTGGTAGGAACTAGTGACATTAGAAGGTTACACCACAAGAGGAGGTGATCAGGGTAATACACAAAATAGAAAATAGTATTGTCAGCAGAGTTATGTGGAATTGTAATGATTTGTATTCACCCCCTTGTGTATGGGCTTCCCTCTGAGCTGAGCAAAATCATGTTCGTTAGTCAAATAAAATCTTAAAAGTGGCATCCCCTTAGTGAAGGAGTTAGTGAAGAGTGAGGAGGCGGAGGAGAATAAGAGATGCAAACTGATTGTCAATACTGGTGAAATTTGCTTTGTCTGTCGTCAACATTAGACCTGGAAAATCTAACGGTTAAAGCCTGGACGTATGTGTTTGTGTTTTATGCGCGCACACATACACACTTACAAATACTTAAACCAAATTAACAAGCTGGAATCTTTTTCATTAGATTTATATTTCTGTATTTTAAATGAATTCTAATTTCTCTGCATTGTGTCTGCAGATTAAGTGTTTAAAAATCTTGATGTTTACCTCTCACAGTTTTAGTCTTGTGTAACCTTTTAGCAGTTGGTAATTTTATCTTATTAATGCAAGTTTTGACAAGTTTTATACTGTACGAGGAACCACAACTAAGGTGATTGGTCAAATGGTCCCCAGTCTAATACGATTCGTCTTTATTGACCCTAATCTTAATGGTTAGGTTAGGTTGAGTCATATTAAGATTAGTTCCACGTGACTAGTTGCCGCAGCGTATTCTTAAGAGTTAATTAGTGGTTTATGTTATTATCAGTTAGGTCTTTATATACTCTTTAAACTTATATCAATTTTTGTTTTATATATTTTATACCTTTTCCATTATCTACAAGGTGAGGTTAACACAGGCATATATTCAGTCTGTTCACTATGGACACAAAGGACTGTGTGTGTACAACAACCTCATGAAAGATCCAGCAACACACAACGGTAGGCAGTACAGTACATCAGTTGCGGTAACAAACTGTCAGACTTGGGCACCAGATGGCCAGGAGTACTGTATGGTCGTAAGCATTAAGTAGATAGTAATAAAAGTAGGGAGAAGTAATGTTTGTAATATATGTTAACTTTACGTAGAGAAGTGAATTGACCTCCAGCAGTTGAGGATTGTCACTGGAAGAAAGAAGGTGGTTAAATAGCCTTCCCATACGAACTTCTTTTACTTCACTATGTTCATGCCACTGTGGGTGAACAGTCCTCTATTCTAACTTTTCTGTTATAAAAATTTTCAGCCAAATGTAAGTTCACAAATATGTGAGATTTTACAAGATGCAACACACAGCATTCATGGATTCAGGAAAGGGCTTTAACCAGGTACATACATTTATTCTTCTCCCTACCCTCTCTCTCTTTACAAGCAAACCCTTCTCCACTTTAGTACAGAGTGGCTGGTGGAAGCAAGAGGAACTCAGACTTGCTCTCTCACTAACTCTCTTTTATTCATTCTAGTTGCTGTAGCAGAAGTGTTTTGCTCTGGTGTTCTCCTGAGGCTGTGAAATACCTTAAACATGTATTGAGTTGGGATATTGTTGTTGGTTGTGAAGGGAATCCTACAGGTCCTGATGTATGCATTAAAGATTAGTTGAAGCGCTGGGAGAATCTCTTGAAATCCCGGTGCAGTAAGGCAGGGGGACAACTTTTGACTCAGGGTATTTCATGTGATAGACTTATGCATGATAGTGGAGGGAGATGGTTGTGAAACAGAAGTAAAATACTAGAAAATAATAGACACATGGGCTAGTGTCATCAGTGATAAGTTGTGTCTTGTTGTGGCTACCAAAGATGATTAAGGAATAGTTTCATGTAGATAAATAGAATGAATCATAAATGAACCAATAATACACACACTTGTGAATAGGAAACAAAGTCTGGTTTTTTATAAAAAAAAATGGACACTATTAGCTTGCTGTAGAATTGATGTTACATAAAATTCCTTCTCCAAATGGAAGAAACTTTGACATATTCTTGTATAGTCAGTACTTGAGTGACACCTTCATATGACCACATCTCATATGACCCATTAGGTGGTGCCTATCTGTTGGTCACTGGCTGGTTGAAGTCCACTGATTTTTATATATAATACTTTTAAGATATGATAATTGGAAAGCATGATATAACATTAGATTAGTCTGTGGTTCAATTTACTAGATGTATAAATAGGATTCTTATTTTCAACACTTTGTTAACCTTTGTTGTGGCGTCTCTCTCTCTGTGATAATGAATGGGGTATGTTTGTCAAGATCAGTTTAATTTTGTTCAATGTCTCTTAACTGTTTATATCAATCCCTCTAAATGTCTGGCTGACTTTTTTATAGGTATTCTCACTCAGCTGTCTTTAGTATTGGAAATGTACGTCTGTCTCTCAAGCTTTCATAAATTAAGTATGGAGGCTGCTGACTTAACCTGCTAGACTGTACTGTGCACATGATGAGTCACACGTAAGGCACATGAGTCAACACTATCAAGGCCTACACAGACCTCAACTCTGATAGCCATACAGAGATATTAGGCAATTCTCACTTTTTTGTATATGATTTTCTATATTTTTTAGTTCCCATTATTATCTCGTTAACTTTGTTTTGTCTCTACACCAATACTAATCACCTCGTGTTACTTTCCTGGTAATTTTTTTATATCAATAATTTCACAAGAATTATTTCAATTAAAGTTATATTTTTAATACAGTCCAGATTGTAACACAAGATGATTATGATTGGAGACACAGAGTGAGTCCTGCCAGCATGATGTTGTTGTCTCTCTGTTAGAGTGAATGGTTATCTTCAGCAAGTCACTTACTTTATTCTCAACTGGTATTTCCATAAGCAGTGTTATCCTCCATGTAAAATTTTAGCTTCATTTTAACCAGAAAAATTCATGGATAATAGAACTAACTCTTTGGTTATGTCCTGTAAAGAACAGCTTGTAGAGGACACTGCCATGGCTTTGGGAGGGAAGCCTAGTAAACCAGATCGTCTTAAACATAATCGTCACCAGTTAAACAAAACCGATGAAACGTGACTTTTTAGAAAAAAGAGAAATAGGAAGTATTGAAAGTGTCATAGTAATGTGTGTTGTGGGCAAGATGATGTCTGTGTATTTCCGATATACCATGATCTTAATATTATAAACATGAAACCATTTCTTTCTGTTAGATTAGTTATGTCTTCTTAGACCAACTGCAGGTATTCAACTTGTGATAACTTCTGTACACTTGTTATTGATACCATGACATGAATAACCCACTTATTGGCTTTTGCAGACACATCAAGCAGTGGGGCTGATGGAATGTTCCCAATGATGAAGCCAGTACCTGGAGGAGGGATGCCTGGGGTGAGTGTAGGGTGCTTGCCTCACCTTACTTCTGATATAAGTGTAGATAGTTTGTATAACACCATAGATTGTTGAATATATATCAGTAACCACAGAAATTTGGTTTATTAAAAGAATTCAGAAAGCTTAAAAAAAAAAAAAATCAACAGGTTTCTTGCCAAAGGCTTGTGACATATAGGTGTAAGAGGCCCTTTATAGACAGTTAAAGAAGTGAATGTATTAAATTATAAATATCAAGGGAATCAAGTAAGCTTGTGAGCATAAGACGAAAGTGTTCATATATCACCACTTGTTTAATGGTGATTCAAGTGTAGGTAAGAGTACCATGTGGTGAGGGTGGAACTCTCCCTCAGGACTTCCCTCTGGGTAGTGGCCCTGATGGGCCCATGGGTGGCCCTATGGGCCCCAACACCATGGGGCCTGTTATGAATGGTGATGGCTTGGATGGCATGAAGAACTCACCTGCTAATGGTCCTGGGACGCCGCGGGACGACGGAGGCGGCATGGGGGACTACAATCTGGGAGGCTTCGGGGGCCCACAGGAGAGTGTAAGTTGTTACTGTGGCTCTATTGTGGCCGCCCTTCTGCTTGTGTGAGGTGTAGATGCTGGATGCTGCTGTATGCACATAGTAATAGTTTTGGCGATGACAGATATTTGACTTGACAGAGATGGTGTTTATCAAGGATTAATATTCATATTATATTTATTATGAATATTTAGTCCCAAAATAAGCATTGCGTTTAGTCATATTCTGTCTCTCTAACAGTGTTAAAGATCAGCTTTACTGTTAATAATTCTCTTGATCAGAGTGAAGTAGAGACTCACATGTATAAAGATTCACAAGTGCCATTTGGTTTTACAAGAAACTGTGCATTAAGTAGCATCTTCCCTTGTTTGTTTTAACTGAGTGAGTTACTAGTCCATAGTTTAGTCAGGGATGTGCAGAGGAAGATGACAGTAAAGTAAAAACTCCTAAATACTTTAAAATAATTTTTGTGGTTGTAGCTGAGAGATAACAGAGTGGCTTTGAAGCGCATGTTCTTTCATGTATGACCTGACCTACTGTAAACAACTGACCTGTTGTGACCCCACACATTGCCCTAATTCATTAATATAGTTAGGCTCTCCAAATATTACGAGAAATTCTGTATTTTGTGGAAATATTTTGCCATATTGAAAATACTTACAGACTAAAAACTTGTTTGTTTTTGAGTTGTTATCAGGAGTTATAGAAATAATGAAATGCTACATGTGTGATACTTGAGGAAGATAGACTAAGAAAGTTTTGCTGTAGCCCCACACATCAACCAATGTCTTGTACAGCATCTTGGAATATGGATGATTTTTAGCAATACATTTAGGTGATCATGAGCTCATCTGTTTTCGAAGAAAATGAAGAGCTATCATCACCACCTCAGTGTCAACATTGATCTTGTTTACTTAGTCTTTGTATTTATTCAGAAGTCTTAAACAAATGAGCATTTTTATCCACTTCACAACACACATGTTTTATTTACAAATGCTGTCAGTAGATTTGGTCAGTCTACTTTTATACACATTACCAAGTGAACTGAATCCTCCTCGGTCAGTAGTGCTCATCATTATGACTACTTCTACATCAATGACTTTTTGAAGAAGTTTATGGCATTTGAAATTGATCCGTTTTTTACGAAGCATTTTTGACTCCACGGATATCTCTTATTACGGATAATTTCAATTTGGTTTAGTCTCATTGATAAGGATAGTTAAAATATTGAATTATAAGAAAAAGTTGTCATCATCTCAGGCACCAGAATTTATTAATATGCATCTAGTTGAGCATTGATTCCCCCTCCACCCCCCCTCAGAGTAAAGGTATTTGCTGTACTCTAAACATCTTGCTCTACCTACTGCTGGATTATTCTACCCAAATGTGAAATATTTCTAAAGTAGATGAATGTGATTATATCTTCATCAAGGTATATATATAATCTACAACCAGTAATAGTTAGGTATACAGGGTATGAGTATTATTGAATAGAAAAAAAAAGGAAACATGATAGTGATTGAGAAGAGAGAGAGAGAGTGTGTGTGTGTGTGTGTATGTTTGTCCTTCACTCTGTCTACCCTGCAACATAATGGGGAAATACTCACGATGTAAATGATCAATAGTATGACAATCAAAAACTATCTTAGGAATTAGTGCATCAGAAATTATCCTACTAAATATGATTTAGTGAATATATAAATTAAACAATTCTTGAAATATGAATGGATAGGTTAATACAGTGAAAATTAATTATTGCTTGAATGTGAAGGAAACACAAGCTTGACGAATTTGTTAATATTAATACAATCTGCTGATGTTTCAAATTCCTTTCTTATGTAATAGATTCAAAAGCAAATTATGTATACACATCTGTTATTATGTTTATACAGATATTTAGATGAATGCTATAGTGAAAATGGATCTTCTTCTTCATTGGAAACTGGATCATGAACTTAAACAGGTTTGAGCAAAAAACATTGAGTCCAACACACTCTTCTTAAACCCCTTGTGTACGGGGTCGCCTCTGAGCTGAATGAAATCGTCTGGCGTTAGCCGAATAAATTACTAAAAGTGGCGTCCCCGTAGTGAAGGGGTTAAGACAGATTTTTAAAATTCTCGTAGTTTTTGTTTCGGCAACTTTTAGAGAAGCTTGCTAACATCTTTGTCTTGCACACTGGGGGAAAACTTTCCTTAGAAACATTAGATTTCTTCAGAGGTGATTGTCCATCTTGCAAGTGGTTTTAGCCTTAATTTTGGACGTGTTGTTTTGATACAATTTTTTTTTATCTTGTTCTGAAAGATTGAGCTCACAGAACCATTAGCGATCACTTTATCAGCGAGTAACATGTTGAGCAGTTCTCTGTAGTTATTTGTACTCAGGATCTGATACACCGGGTGAAGTCAGATAACGCTGGGAATGTTTCTTTACGTAGTTAATTACATGATAACCTTCTTTAAGTCATTATACAGGAGTCTAAGTCCATTTATTTCAGTTAAAATCAGGAAAAATACAAATAGTTGACTCCATTTTCTTTTTTTACTTTAGGAAGATCATATAATAAATACTAGACAAAGATGGATGGTTTAAAGTTTGACCGTACAAAATTCTCTTAAAAGGAACTATGATTTATGTAATATGGTAAAATTCTCTTGGATGGAAGTATAATTTAGTCAACACGTCAAAATTCTCTTAAACGGAACTATGTTGTAGTCAATAGGGCATCAATAGTCTTTTTCAAGCTCTCTCTTGCCAGGGTAAAGGTTGCATGTGGTATTAACCTCATCTTTACTGCGGACCAACAACGTCTTATTAACACTGTTGGCTGTGGTGTGCATGTACAGTATCATAGTGTTGGTTTAGAGTAAAGAAGAGGTTAAGGAAGCTGTGGTCTCGTTGTATCGGTCTTTAACCTCCTCTTAAGTCACGCCATTATTGTCGTGTCAGGTGCAGTAATCCTCTCGTTGTTTAGAAAGTATTTACCTTCTCCAGTACTCACAGATCCCTTATGACACATCATCTATAGAATGATTTATAATTGATGGTACATTCGACAAGAAAAGTTCTATTGCCTCTCCTGCTGCTTCATGAACCTCGAGATTCAGATTTGTGAATCCAAAACATCTGTGTCTATGGTTAAGGGTTCACGAGTCTGAATCTTTGGGTTCATGGAGCAGCAGAAGAGGCGACATGACTTTTGTTCGCCACGGTACAGTTTGCATTTCTTCATTCAGTGATATACCAAGGAAACATAAGTAGCACAATCGAAACAAAAACCATAACACAAGTGAACCCACCAGAAATTTTGCCCAATGTTCACGGTCAAATAACCCCGTCATACTACAGACAGAAACTGGGGCCCATAACATATCTAAGACTGTGTTGATACTCATGGTTTTAGTTCTTGGTTAGGAAGGAGATGTAGTTAAAAAAAATAATAACTATTGTTAAATGTGTTTGCCTTTTTTTTCTCTCTTTTTTTTTTAGCGTGAATTGAAAAGGATAAATTAATACATAATTAGACATCTTTACTACGTTCTGACTGTGTGTGTGTGTGTAAAGTATAAGCCATAAATGAGTACATCTCGGAAGTAAAATGATAAAACAAATATAGACAAAAATAATCACAATGCATCAAAGTTAATTTCTATTTAGTATATAAACTGAGGCATATTATAACTTGATCTAGTTATTTGTGTCTCATTAAATTATTAAACAAAAAAGTTACATGTAAATATTTTCCTCTCATCAGTGTGGTCAGTGTTTTTGTACCAGTGAAGGTGGAAGGAAAGTTAGGTTTGAATCCCGTTGGTGCGTACGTACAGCTGTGTTAGTCTGTTTGCTTGTCTGTAAATGTCATTGTGCTAATTTCAGAATGAATTTTGGTCTGTTTAGCTTCAGTGAGGATAGTTTTTGCTCTATTTAGCTCAGTGCTTCAGTGAGTATGATTTCTGCTCTATTTAGCTCAAGTATTAAGTGCTTCAGTGATGATTTTTGCTCTATTTAGCTCAAGTGCTAAGTGCTTCAGTGAGTATGATATTTGCTGTATTTGGCTCCAGTATTAAGTGCTTCAGTGACGATGATTTTTGCTATATATCGCTGCAGTATTCAGTGCTTCAATACTCTCATGCCCTTGAAACAAATTTACGATGAAACTGAATCCATCCATCTGTCTTGTCTCACAATTTAATATTTTCCTTTATTCACTTTTACATTTCAATATTTTGCTGAGTTTGTGTTTGGAAGCAGTGCTCTTTATCCTACAGTCATCTGGCACCTTTTGCACTTTACATTTCTCCATTTCTCCTCCTCTTTAAGGCTTAACCAAGTATCTCAAACATTTATGCACTATTTTATCCTTGGTCTTATTGCCTCATTGTCAGTCATGTTAAATGCAGACCATATTGAGTAGAGTTCACCTTCGTTATCGGGCTTTTCCCCTCTTTAAAAATGATTTATCCAAGATCACCTCTTTCTAGCAGCATTACTTAAGATCACCCCTTTCTAGCAGCATTACTTAAGATCACCCCTTTCTAGCAGCATCACTTAAGATCACCCCTTTCTAGCAGCATTACTTAAGATCACCCCTTTCTAGCAGCATCACTTAAGATCACCCCTTTCTAGCAGCATTACTTAGATCACCCCTTTCTAGCAGCATCACTTAAGACTGTCCTATTCTTTTCTTCACACAGACACTACTCAACATGGTTCATATCTTTGAGACTTCTCAAATTTTGCTCATCTTTTTCAAGTCCTCGTCACCTTCTGGTTCCCGAAGACTCGACCAAACCAGTTTATTATTTTGCCGGATATATTATCGGATTTTGCCGGATTTGTTACCAGATTTTGCCATACAGTGAAACCTCCATATATCGGACTCATCTCTCCACATAATCAGTTAGGTGGAGGTCTCACATCTAACGGACCCTCGGTATAACAGACCTTCCTCTCCATATAGTTCATTAGATGGAAGTTTCACTGTATTTATCAGGTAATAAAACACCACCACTTGCCTGATCCAGTTGGGAGTCTTTGTTTTTTGCACTTCTGTAATGTGAGATGCTCCGGGCAAGAGATAAGGCAGTTTGGGTTGTTTCGTATACGGTACCATTTTGTTTACTTTAAAATGGCCAAACATTAACTGTGTTTTTCTCTCTCTCTCTCTCTCTCTCTCTCTCTCTCTCTCTCTCTCGTCAATTTCTTGCCCAGATCGCCTCATAAATACACCTCACGGTTGTCCATTATCACTTGTCTCAAGATGTAAAATACTTCTGAAGAAATTAATTTTATAATCTACTTGACAATGTTAAGAAAATCTTTGAACAAATACAATATATAAGTTTACGTTTACTGTACACTTAGAGTTTACTGTTGCAAAGTATATAATGTGGTGGTACTCATTTTGTTGTTCTTCGCATCTTACATGTTAATACTGAATGCCTCGATAACATTACACTGCACCCAGGCACACCAGTATTTTCAGGAAGCCTTCACTAGTATCACCATGCATACACTACGTCCTCTCCAGCAACTTAGAAAAACGGCAAATAGTTCAGATTTTAATTTGTCGGGCTTGTCTTACATGTCACAAAAAATCATTAAGTTGACCGGGTTTACTGTAGAAGGTCAGTGACACAAATAAACGATCAGCTTTAGAGTTTTACACATACTGTATTGTTGTTTGCTCTCAGGAAAATATTTATTTATTTTGCCTGAGAATGACCTAAAATCACTAAAGTAATATTGATTTGGTTGATTATGTGTAAGTAGTTGTACTTGCTTAGTAGGACTGGAAGATAGTCATTGTTATCATTAAAGTGATAATTTTTCAGTTTCTAAACATTAAGGATGATTAGTTAGTGAAATAAGAACATAGTACA
Organism: Homarus americanus; assembly: GCF_018991925.1. Lineage (NCBI taxonomy): Eukaryota > Metazoa > Arthropoda > Malacostraca > Decapoda > Nephropidae > Homarus > Homarus americanus. Next base: position 680,082 of record NW_024732415.1, on the reverse strand, counting down.
GTATTTGTTTATGGCTAGATGCCCTTCACTGAGCAACTTACACATTACATTTAATTAGCCTGTGAGATAATGACAGAGGTCAATGGACACAAGTGGCTAGGACTAATTCATGAATTAGTTACACCTCCCTATCAAAACCAAGTCCCCAGAGGGATTTTTAGAAGTGAGGGTCACCATTTGAGATGAAGGCAACGAGTTATGGCACCACACTGTTGCCCATCACTTGGTTTGGTGATAATGGGGTTCCAGGCGTCAGTCTCCCCAGTTCCGGCCGGGACTCCACGCTGTTTGGATGGCTCACCATCAGCTGCATCTCCTACAGCCCAGATGGGATATGGAGCTAAGTGCTTTAGCCTTTAATTTTGAGCACTATTGGAGTTTCAGGCTGATCCACACAGTTCTCAGTATTATTGTTCTTCACGAGGCTTTTGCTTTTGTTTTAAAATTGTGATGCAACGGTTGTGGAACTCTGTTAATGATCCAATTTGGGCACACCCAGCATGCTGGTTCAGGAGGCTCACACCACCCACATCATGTCAAGGTAGCATCTGAGTTCATGGTGAGTATCTCAGTCTGTCATCTTAGGCAGTTATATATTCCAGGCCAGATGAGGGTCTGGCTTGGGGTTTCTAAAAGAATTCCTTGGTGTGATCCAAAATGGAATTCCAGGAAGTTCTATTTCAGAAATGTTTTTTTGGGCCACACTGAGAATGTCACCAGAGGGTCACTGGGCTTGCATGTTATATCTTCTGCTGCGGAATTATTGTTCCCATCCTTTGAGTTGGTATTAGAAGCTGTAACCGCCCCCGTGCTGCATTTTATGGCCTTGTGCGAGTACCTTGGTGTGGGAGGGAGGGACACCCTGTTATGGTTATACCCAACAACTGCCATCGGGTATTGTGGCTAACCCGTGTGAGTGTGGAAAATGGTAGTAAAATGATGATGGTGATGTGGTGTGTGGTATGACATAGAGTAACCCCTCAGGAAGTCTCTGCTGATTAGACTAGATCAGGTTGTTTAAGTGAGAGCAGTCAGGTGTTGGTGGGTTTCATTATTTTCTCATTGTACTCTGACGCTGTGAAGCTCAGAAAGGATCAGGTCGAGTGACTTGTTCTTCTTTTCTCACCAGGTTTCCCTAAAATCAGAGTTACGTCTTCATCATGTGTGTCCATAATAAGGCCCACATGAAGGGTGGCTACAAGTCCCTCTCACCCAGTATAGTGCCCCAGAGAGGGAGTGTTTAAGGTTGAACTATTCATCACTCTCTTTATCTGACAACCAGATCTTTGTTTGTTACTCCAGCAGTATAATTTTCTCTTATTGATTGCATTGGAATTATTCACTGCTTACGCTTTGTGTACAGTGAACAATAACAGACTTGGACCCAGTTTCCTCCAAGGCTCGGTATTAAACTCTGTAGGGTTGACGTACAAACAGACTAGATCTTTTTAACTGGGGTCTGACTTTAATATCAGCCACATCATTTGCTTCAATGTTGATGAATATATGTTGTGGGATAATTGAGTATTAATATAAATTCCATTGTCAAGGAATAAAGTGATTACACCTAATTTGATGTTGGTTGAAATCCATTCTCATGGCTTGTGTGTGAGAGCGTCTACCTGTGTATGTGTTTATGGTACAGTATCTCTTTCTGCTTCTACCATCATTAAGAAGGTTCAGCATGGGTGGATGCACTTTCTTTGAGATATAAAGACGGGAAACGGATTTATTTTTTCCTTTGACTATAATACTGCGGATAGTTATGAACCGAGTCAGTTTCTGGGAATGTTTGTGTTGATATTGTAGCTTTTTTTTTTATTTATTTTTTTTTTCGCCAAAAGGAATTGAATTCTATCTCATAATTATAATCTGTCTTAAGCCTTTTGACTTCCCTCGCCATCTTGTGATGTTAGATTGGTAAGGAGCTTCTTTCATTGTTTATTCTTTAGTTCCACAAACCATGCATGTTGGGTTCCCAAGTTCTTGATATGGTTTTAGGGCCCAAGGTTTTGACTCCTGTTCTGAATTGATTATGAAGATGTATTGTCTGCCTGGACTACTCAGCACGCACCACATTGCTCTAGAACTCAGAGACAGAGTAGAGAAGTGTACATCCGTTTATGATATTGTGCTGATACTTACCGAGACAGACGTTTGGGGGGTGGGCTAACAGCTCGTACTGTCGTAGTTGAATCGTCTCCAACCTGACAATCCATGTATTTTGCAAGATGAGAATATTAGCAAGTGTGTGTGTTGGTATTTCAATGTGTTGCCGTAAATCTCTCTTGGTGTTCTCTACACTTGTTGTCCATCACTTTCCCAAGTTGTTTTTCCTGTTTTCTTTGAGGTTTGTGTAGTTCTCGTTTCACCCCACAAAAAACTAGGAAAGGAGTTACGAGAAAGATAGAATTCATACATTATCTCAGTCCATTAAGTATACCTGAACTTCTCACATTTCACCTGTACTGTGTGAGTTTTATAAGCACCATCATTCTATATGAAAATCCAAACAAATCCAAAGAAGGGAACTTGTTACCTTTCCAGTCCTTTTCTCGGAAATACAATCGAGGAAATTTGACTTAAAAAACAAGCTTGCATGATATGAATACTGTGTTAGGAATTATGGCATTTGAATTAAAAATGATTATACTTTTAAAGACTTTTTTGAGTAAATGAGAGGAGGGACTTTAGGTAGAAATCAGATAAACATCATCTTCAAATTTATTCTACGATTAATATTTGAAGTGTGATGTCTTGAATTGTCGACTGTTGTTTTATGTAATTAAAACATGTGACAGGAAATTCCAGAGAGTGCAAGTCTAACGTGGGAATTGCGGTAGTTTGAGATTATCCGTGAAGAATGAGGGATGGATCGCTGAAAGATTCATCTGCTTCCCAGTTTTAGTCACATGAAAATTAACAACCCTTATTCTACCTGGGAGAAGGGGATTAGGTTAGGTTAGCATTAGGGTGATTAATCTTTAAGGAACATATGCTGCAAGGGGGTGAATATTAATGTGATCTGGAGGGGAGGAAAGATTGTAAATAAGACTGGTAGTACTTAAGGCAGTGTAGGTCAGGCTTATTCTGTGAAAAGGTTGATAGGGTAAAAGAGGTCAGTCAATGAGAGGAACCTTAATCGCTTTACAATGGGGACCCTATATTTTATTTGGATAATGTCAGACAATTTTATTCAACTCGGAGGCGTCTCCGTACACAAGTTGTTAAGGTAGACCGTTTAAGGTGGGTTAGATGGGAATGAGAGGTACAGCATTGACAGAGCAAGGAGTAGGTAAGTTTGCTGAACTATTGAATGTGTAGTTGATGAATAGTTTGAGAGAGAGAGATAGAAGAATTACATTGGTATGGACTTTGTGATGTATAACAAATTTTGGTGATTTTTAACATATCTGGTGCCAATTTGTGTGTTATTGTGTTCATGTAGAGAGGATTGCTTTTATAACAGACTTATCTCATACCTTTTTAGTAGATTTGTCCATATCAGATGCGCTGTTGAGTCTTTTAGATCCTCATAACTGGTGCTGTGTTGGCTTGGCATTATACCGTCTTGACAGTGGTCAGTCTTTGTTGATAATTACACAGGTTGTTTGAGAGGATGAAGGAATAATAGACCTTCACAGTTCCATCGTTTGTTGAATGAAGTGCAGTTGTTAAGGTAGCCTGACTAGTTTTTGACGCATCTGGTTTGCTCAAACAGACTTCTACCAAAATTGTGATTTGCTCGGTGAAAGAGAAGTGATGAAAATACAACACCTACTTTAAAGAAGAGACATCCCATAACTCACCAGCTGCCTGTTTAGTGTAGGCATCCACACAGTGATATAAAGATTATTATTTTATACTCCCACACAACACTCTGACATTTCTTTCGACTCTGTACGTGTAAGATACAGTATAATTGTTCCTCCTTTCCTTCTCCCTCTCTCACTGTTATGGGTAATGGATTAGGGGGCACAGAAACTTGTAGAAGAAATGAGTGAAAAACCTCAAAGAAAATAGGGGAGATGGGTGACATAGTAGCATTTTATAAGTACGAGATGACCTGATAAGGATTCTTAATAACCGTGTGGTCGAAACAATTTGTTATTCCTGTACCGTATAAGTCAGGATTGACCCAGGTTCTTATAGTGTTGAGAACTGTCACCAGGGAGCTCTTCTGTTTGCTGTGTGTTGCTCTATCCACCAGTGAGATACAGTACAAAGACCTATTACCAGATTTAATATCAATTATTTAAGTAAACAGAGTTGCTTTGTATAATAATCCTAAGTTTTTGTGTTACCATGAAGACTAGGTGGGGTTAGGTTACAGTTCGGTTATGCTACGTTGTGTTGGGTTAAGTTCGGTTATGCTACGTTGTGTTAGGTTAAGTTGTACAGTATTAGGTTATTTAAGGTTAAGTTCATTTAGGTTAGGTTAGTTGAGCATTTGGGTATTCAATCACCACATGAAATAAGTGGTGGTGCCTAATATTCACCTGGGTCATTTTTGTCCACTTTTAGAGGATACAAACTTACCTGGCCCAAGGCTTAAGGTGACCCAGTTGTAGAATATTGTAATATGAAGCATTATTAAACAATGTTATGTACATATCAGCACTGTATATCATGGGGCATCAAAATATTTTATGATTCATGGAAATACAATTAGTCTTTCTCATATAATAGCAAATGGCTGAGGTATTAGCTTATTTCCATAGTACAGTTAGGTGTGGCCAGATAGGGTGAAGCACTTTAGTACAGATAGGTGTGGCCAGATAGGGTGAAGCACCTTAGTACAGACAGGTGTGGCCAGATAGGGTGAAGCACCTTAGTACAGACAGGTGTGGCCAGATAGGGTGAGATACCACTGTTAAATTAAACATGGTGAGGCAGGGTGAGAAGTGTGATAACCTGTACAGAACTAAAGTAACCCGTCAGGTCTGGGTGTTGCTGCCACAGGATAGATGCCCCAATTGTTCACGTCCTCTCCATATTAAACAATAATACATATATCTGTTGATCAGGTGTGAGAGCCAGTTATTCATTGGTCTGGATTTGTTCTGTGTTGAGGAAGTTGTCGTAGGATGGTTCATGATGTATTTAAATCTGTTTCACAAGTGGGTGAATTATTTTTGGACCTGTCTGGAGGAAGATAATTATCATACATGGGCAGCATTATATATAGTTTTTTGTGTAAGAATTGTGTGAGTACTAATTACCCTAAAACTATGATTAAGATTTATTAGCAACTGAAAGATATATATACAGTATATATATTGTATATATATATTTCCAAACTCAGTACTGTATAGATTAAGGCTGTACTTGAGTAAGAATATTAAGTGTGACTCATAATACAGGTCAAGTCAGTTTATCCAAGAAAGAACATGTGAGTTAGGGAAGATCTTTTCATTTTCAAACTATAAAGTTTTCCTCATAATTAGGAATATGAATTAATCCATTTTTTTTTATTATTTTTTTTATTTCTCTTTTTTGTGCACTCTTCAAGATGGTGAGAGAGCGGCCGCCCCTGCCCTGAGCTCTGGTCATTCCCAGCACAACCTCCCTCTGCACTTCCCCTTGTTAGAAGCTGTGTATATGTTTCTTGTTGCAAAGTTTTACATTTGATTGCCCTTGTTTATTTACAAGTAGCTTCATAATTCTTTTTGTTCAGTTCTGCCCCTTAATTTTTATTAATTTTATTGGCAGAAACTCTTTTCTTCACTTACTCTCAGATTTGATGCAGGTTTCAGGCTACTCTGATGATGTAATTAACCTAGCGATGAGAACACAGCCTCTGTGTTGATGTTCTCACCGCTTCATCGCGGCCCCATCTTGACTCTCTTCAATTTTATTAGGACTTAAACAGCCGTGAAAGCAACTTAGGCATCATTTGAAAGCAGGCGTGACAATGGTTGCGTGAGGACCAAGTTTAGAGTGCGACTTGTGAGTATCGTGAGTGAGTCCGGCCGCCGCTACCTGGCTGCTGATCGCTGTCCTACCTGTGTCCGGTGTGGGCCCTGTCCTGTCCTCACACTATCCCAACACTCTCCTGCACTATACAACATTCTGCACTATACAACACTCTGCACTATACAACACCTCTGCACCTTAATACAACATTTTGCATAATATACAGCAGTTGTCTTATCAATTATAAACTCACACTCAGCACTCTTATTACACTACTGTACTGGAACACTTATAAGCTCACAGCAACAAACATTTTTATATAGGAGAACTCATTAGAACAAATCTAATAGTTGTTGACAAGGCTTACTGTAAAGAGAACTCCATCATCCGTGGAAGTAACAGAAAATGATGTAAGATTGCTGTTGTCCTTTACTGTGGATAACTAGCATTCTATGGAGACATCAACCATATTAAGAAATAAATTATCTATTATTTCATGCCCAGAGTCTTGTATCACATAATGCAAGTCATATTGTATATAATATTAGTATTGTTCACCTTTTTTGTTGATACAAGATTGAGAAGATATTGTCCCTAACATGACTGAAGCTCATTACTGTATTTTTCAAGTCTAAATAATGATATAAATTGGAAAAAAAAAAACAAGAATATTAAGGGCACTGTTGCATCTCTAAAAAACAAAGACATTTTTCCCCCTTATTTAGGATTTTGGAAACAGACTCAGTGCACCTTAGATATATTTTGCTTCATCACTTTTTTTTAAAGAAAGGAAAGTTACGATTAGGAAGTTTTACATCAGACAGAAATATAAAAGAAAGTAATGAACCCATACAAGAAACATAACAATTAGTGTGGGATAAACTTAAAAGGTAAATTTTTAGATTGATACGTAATAGCTTTTAAATATGAATCATCACCACATATATATACATCTTTAGCCTCACCTAGACTTCACTTAGACCTTTAATAAACCCAAATTATTGCTCAGTTAAGCCAAGAACACAGACGCATACGCCTAACACGCTGGTCAAGTTATATGGTGTAGAGATGGTATTGCACTGTTCACTAATAGACTCACTACAGTTGGTCGGAGTTTTATTACACTTAGTTACTATTTTTTTACTCATTGGCTGCACAATTATTCACTGAGTGTAATCATTATTTTGCTGATTAAAAAATAATTACTGGTAGATATTGTTGTTTACTAAGTGTGTTCATTGATAATATTAAGTGTTGTTATTTTTTTTAATGTTTGCCTCATGATTAATTGCCTAACCCCCCCCTCCCTCCCTCCCTGTATTTGAAGATTATGATCAATAACTCTTGTATGTGTCAGAACCTTTACTTGAGTTGTCAGCTGTTTTGTGTCAGATTATGTAACTGGACTTAATTGTCAGTTAGTTTCTCTGATATGTCATGGATCAGCCAATTTAAAGTATGTCCTGAATCAGCTAATTTAAATTGTGTCATGGATCAGCCAATTTTGTCTTAATACTGTAGGTCATGGATCAGCCAATTTAAAGTACACTGTAGTAGGTCATGGATCAGACAATTTTCTCTTAATACATCATGGATCAGCCAATTTTCACTTCTGTACAGGATCCCTCAGAAATGAGCAATTAGCCATATTATTCATCAGGATCAAGTTAATACATTTTATACACAGTTCTCTCCCCTGTACACATTAATTTCACATTCACATTCGTTTAGAAACTTTGTAACTTGGGTCTTGTAGCCTCATTCAAAAACTGTAATTTGGGCTGTAATTCTCACTCATTCAGACACTTTATTTTGCCTGTATCTACAAAGGTCATTAGATTCAGGATGTTGTTGATCATCTTATGTGCAGTTGTGGACAAAGTTCCCTCGATACTCTGGGCAATATCTGGCATCTTCTTAGGGTTATGTAGGTAAAGGGGGGTTGGGGTTTTTAACGTCAATTTACTGTACTCAGAAATTTTCGTTGTGCTGTGAAACCTCCATGTAACGGACTTCTCTCTCCATATAATTCGTGAGATGGGGATTTCACATCTAACGGACCCTCGATATAATGGAATTTCCTCTCCTTAAAGTCCATTAAATAGAGGTTCCACTGTGCACTATTGTCAACTGTATTTTTATGTTGTTATTTTGATGTAATTTTTAACAAAGCAGCACTTACCGGTTAAAATTAAGTCACATATATGACTCGAGTAGATGCCAGGTGTTGTCTTATGTCGAGGGAATTTTGGCCATAATTGTACATCAAGTAATATTTTCATAATAGATCATCTCTCTGGTTATGTTGTTAGCAAAGATTTTATTTTATTCTACCTACACTTAATATTATTTGGATTTATTACTCTGATGAGGAATTCTTTTTGTAATATTGATCTTGAGATTTTAAATTGAGTAGCAGGTGACACAAAGCCATTCTTAGTTTTTTTACTTATATATTTTTCCCCCAAACATAAGTATTCCTGAAACTATTAAAATCGTGATTCAGGAAAAAGTCTTAGGTATGGCAGTATCACCTCACCCATCAACACATTGTTTGGGATAAGATCAGTTACATAGGTTCATTATCGTTTTTTCTTTTGGCAATACAGAACTGAATGTGTCTTACAAGTGTGTGATACAGAACTAAGGTAAATAATTTTTAAGACAGGAGGCATGTGTTCAGTTAGAGCCAGATTTCTATACAATATAGATTTCTACTCATCTGGTGTAACTCTTCTAGATTATTATATACCATAAACCCATGAACTAGGTCACACATTTTATGACCTCACATCACTAAAAGATAAAATATTAAAAAAAAACAGCAATATTCATCATACTTAATCTTCCCTTAGATAAAGCATGCAGGCATTGACCCTCTGTACACAACATACACAGGATTGGGATCAATGGAATTAATCAAACACACACATAATATAGGAGGAAAGGAAGACAAATTTAACATTGACCACTACAGTGACTCTCCTCATACACTACATAAAACCTACATGAGTCAAGTCAGTGGAGCAAATGTTGATACTCTAATGATCTTGTGTATAAAATATTGAGTAAGGATTCTGGGGGATTTTTGATAATATTTAAGATTAAGATTATTGACATTATTATTCTGAATTTTAAGTATTTTATTATCAAATGTCAGTTATGTTAAGTTATTCTCTTGTCATCTTGAAATATGAATATAATTGTTAAATTTTTTTCACTTGTGTAATTTATAAGTTATTGAATATTTAAATAAATATTAAGTACTGCTGTGCTAACATGACTCGTGGCCTCACTTATATATTAACCGGTTGATGACAGCGCATGTTCTGCTGCACTTCACTTACACCAGATTTGATCACGTTGGGAGCACCTTATTTCTTCTTTTAAACATTCTTATTGCAATTTTTTGCTTTATCCAAATTCACACTTTATTAACTTACATAACTTTCAACTCCTAGTACAATATATCACGGTCTCCAAGCATCGGTACACTGTCAGAGTTGCGGGTTCTTCACGACACAAACACGGGTCACCTTCTTCATCATCAGTAGTTGTTATGGTGGCGGGGAAAATCTTCTTTATTCTCTCTGTTTCTGTGATAGTGTAATAAGTAGGAGGTACATACACATTGAACATTAGGAAGCTTCTTCTTGCACAGTGTGAGACACTCAGCATGAGATAAGTTAGAGGTGTTCCTGCCAGTCGTGCAACATCCATGCATGATTCACTGGCTCAAGCGAACCTTTGGAGGGCCCTTGTTGAGGAAATTTACAAGTATATGGTGACGGACTGCAAGTTTCTGCAGTTTTCAAGAGCTCTGTAGTGCAGACAGAGCAGTGTACAGAGAACATAGGGTGTGTACACTTCCTGCAGTACTGTACAGTATTGGTGCAACTGTTGTTATTACACAAACTCCACAAACAGTCAGTGCTGAGTGCCACAGTGTTACAGCTCTGCCCCTCTGCTGCACCGTTGGGTTTTCCTGCTACCTTCATTATTCACAAGTATTTTTTATTAGGTTTTTTAGAACTGCAAACAAATTTCCTGTATGTTCGTCAGCTTCAGAAACAGCTTTATATTGTGGTTTTTTAAATAGAAGTAGTGAATGCATGCCGAGTGACTTTGACTTTTTTCTTAATTTTTTTAACTGTGACCACAGTCTTTAAAGTGTCTTAATCACACAGGGCTAATAAGTATTTCAGAGAAAATTAAACCTTTAAAATTACTGTATAGAACACGGTGTCTGTGGTGTTGTTTTATGAGGGTCTACAAGGATGACTTTTTGCTCCCTAGGTGTTGGCTTACTACCTTACAAATACCATTATAATTAATACAGGTACTAATGGTGTCATTATATATATATATATATACACACGGGGTATATATTTATTTATTTATTGTTTGTTTATTTATTTATGGGTATAATTTAGTATATGAACATTTGGAAAGTGTTCATTTGGGAGGGTCACCTTGATACCTTGAAGCAAAGAAAGCTGTAGGGAGTTTTAGTCTTCATGGTGAAAATTATGAACTTCATCCAGCCTGATGAACATTAAGAATTACTTCATGTTAATAATAATGACCGTATAGATGTCATAGAACAGTTGTATAGTAGAAAGAATCCTTCACTTGTTTAATGCATTTATTTTAACTCTAGGTGAGGTACTGGAGGAAGGCAGATTTATATAGTTATCCAATGAGCTTGAAGGATTGTTTAACAGATTCTAGGTATGATTAAGGTGATTACCGATAGAAGAATAGTTACAAAGATTATTATACAAGTTATGAGAAATGTCAATATGTTGAGGGAAAGTTGACTGTGAATGTGAAGAAAGATAAGTAATGGAACTAAACAGAGGAAGAAAGGGTGAAATAAATCTTTGGATGGAGATACTGAGGGAAACCGTGTATGTCAGACATCTAGGAGTGGATGTGTCGATTAATGAAACTATGAAGGCGTGGAAACAAAGTAACAGACATGAAATATATGGAAAAGTTTGTTAAAATAGACAAAGATGGAGATATGTAGGGGATTGGTAAGCCATCAACACTATGAAGGTTTAAATCCTAATTGGATGCAAATGAAGAAAGAAAATACAGTTGATAGAATTGATGTACTTATGCGGGTGACATAGATGGAATTGATGTACTTGTGTGGGGGGAAATAGAGGGAATTGTTGTACTTGTGTGGGGGAAATAAGATAGAATTGATGTACTTGTGTGGGGGGAAATAGAGGGAATTGATGTACTTGTGTGGGGGAAATAAGATAGAATTGATGTACTTGTGTGGGGGGAAATAGAGGGAATTGATGTACTTGTGTGGGGGAAATTAAGATAGAATTGATGTACTTGTGTGGGGGGAAATAGAGGGAATTGATGTACTTGTGTGGGGGAAATAAGATAGAATTGATGTACTTATGCGGGTGACATAGATGGAATTGATGTACTTGTGTGGGGGAAATAAGATAGAATTGATGTACTTGTGTGGGGGAAATAAGATAGAATTGATGTACTTGTGTGGGGGAAATAAGATAGAAACGATGCATCTGAAGACAGTGTATGGGGTAAAACAGGATGTAAAATGAATAATATGCCAGATAGAGAGATGGTGAGATTCTACTACGGTGTTAGGGTATAGTGAAAGAATATGAAATGAAAGATTGATTGAAAGAGTGTAGCTTGGAGGTGATTGATAGAAAGGAGGAGGAGAATACCAAGATGGGGAAGAATGAGGAGTGGGAAAGAGGGAGGTGGGAAGGATGGGGAAGAATGGGGGTGAAGGATATGCTGTACTGAGATCAAAGGAGAAGGCATCCAAGGAGTGGAGTAAGAGACTCCTTGGTGAATGTGGTTGGGTCACAAATATGGTCAACCTGATTACATCGCTAAGCACTCTTGTGTTGGTGTAACCCCTCCTGCTCAGCAGAAACATGGGAACAGTAGACTGGTCTTATCAACCACTTAAGTTCCTCCCACTAGCCTCGTGCGCTGGCAGATGCATCTCTAAGGGTGCAATTTGGGTGTGGATCGTTCTACCCAATGTTTATTAAAATGGAAAAACCGTTCCTGTTACCCCAAAAGACTGCTAGGGGGCGAGATTTCCAGCCATGGCCAGGAGTACCAGAAGGTTAATAGCTATACATTAGTGGTAAGTGTTCATAAGCATCATTAAGGAGTAGATAAGATTTTTAGAAGCACCATTAAGTAGTAGTGATGACGTTATAAGCACAATTAAACAGTAGATATTCGGTAGTAAAAGCATTAAAGGTGTATTATGAGTACCTGTATTATGATGGTGGTAACACGATGCAACATTAGTGGCAAAGTGTAACGAGTGATAGTGCTGTGTGGGGGAGCAGGTCATGTGCCTCAAACTGTAGCAACAAAATAGTAAAAACAGAGAAAGTTCCGTATATTATATTTTCACTCATTAGGCTGGGCACAGGATTGAACATCGAGTATAACAATAATTTTAATATACCCAGTAGTAAACGTACGATATTGTAACAAAAAACTGAAGAATCGTGGGGTTACCTGTAAATTCCTGAATGCTTAGAGTGTGTTTAGTTAGAGAGAAGTCTGTTGTAGAGTTTGCCGGGAAGATAGGAGTAAGTTATTCAATTGTTTCCAGAAGGGAGGGTGATGAAAGGAGTAAAATCATAGGTAGTGGAGAGAGGAACAGGTATAGGAGACTGGGATAAGAGATACAGATATTAAGCGAGTCATTTGTTGTATCCAGATGATGTTATGCTAATGGGCAGCTCAGAATAAGAAGAAAAGTATATAATTTTAGGGAATAAGTTGGGAAAAGTAAATAGTATATAGTTAATGGTGTTGGTTATCTATGGAAGAAACTCGAGTGAAAAGACCGACTTATTCCCACTAACGGTCGTTGTTGGTATAGGTTTTGGTAGGATCATATTACCACTTGGGTAGATGTTAAGTCTTTCAAGGTCAACAACTGTCTTCAAACTTTCTGATATCTCTTTCCCATTTCTACTTTTGAGTTTTTATTTTTACTTTTTGGGGATAATGAGAAGAGTATTATGTCAGTATAGAGTTATTAATTGAAATTTGCGAGTTAATGAGAAGGAGAATTGGTTAATGATATTGAAACACAGTCAAGAAAAATGGGACGAAAAACTCAAAACCAAATTAAAAATACACGTTCCTGAAAATAAAGATTGAAGGAAATAAACTATGAGGTATTTAGAAGACTATAAAACTTTGCTCTTGGGGTTTTATCTTACCATAAAATGACGACTGGAGCAATAATTTTAGAATGCTTGTGGGTCATTTAGGTGATAGATATAAACCATGTGTGACCGTCTTCAATTTTATGGGTTGATGCAGTAGTCTTGACCTTGTATGACCTCTTGAAATAGCTGGAATAGAACATGTTATAATTGTAGATAAGTATTAAAAGATAAAAATAGTTTAAATTTCGATATTGTTCATATATTTAGAGATTATCCCAGTATCTCATTTTCCAGTCTTGAAAATATAGAAATGGTGATGGTCACTCGTCAAAAGAAATTGACTTTGGTAAAAAAAAAAATTGGGATGGTTGTTTGTGTGTCTAGGGGAAAATTGGATTGTTGTTTATTTGTTGATGGGGAAATTGGGATGGTGGTTGTTTGTGTGTCTAGGAGGGGGGGGGGTGGCATTCAGATGGCGATTGTGACAGAATGAGACAGTTAATGTTGAGAGTTGCATGGATATATCTGCTCGTATCCACAGGCAGGGTACGAGTTAAGACAGAACCGAGTTTATTTTTCTCGTAGTTTGAGTTTTCGTGAGTGGCAGAACAAGAGAGGATACTGCTGTAGTTTATGATAGACACACTGTAGTCAGGGCTCTTGAAGGGGAGGACAGATACGGACATTGTATAGCACTGGGGGATTGAGTGGTGTTGGGAGACGTTGAAGTTGTTTTGAAAGCTGGAAATATAAGCCAGAAATATCGTGTATCGAGGAAAGGATTGAAGTTGGTAGTTGATCTAGAAATGAAATGGTGTTTCAAGATATTAAAAACAACAATCAATCTGCATGGGGATTGATGGAGTACAGAATAATTGAGTGAAAAAAGTTATGTGCTTTAGGTCAGATGCTGCCAACATGGTTGTGTTCAAGAAAAAAGGGGATTTTAGAAAGGAGAAAAAGATTGCAAGTGGATGAAATGGAATTCTGCTTGTGTGGAAGTGAAGTAGATCTCGAAGTATAGTTAGTGAAGAATGAGAGAATTGGACAGTAAAGTATGTAACATTGAGGGAAGTGTTTGATAGAGATTTATTACCAATTTAAAAGTGACTTACATATTGCATGCATGTACACATTAGGGACAAGATACACACACACAAGATGTACACTTGCACAAACAGAGATTTCGTATATCTTCAAAAACTTGTAATGCTTGACGATATGGCTGTCGGGAAAAAAATATTATTTGCATGTTATAAGATTCCTTCAAATATGTATATACTGTACTGTACAGGCATAAATTTTAGCACCATACAACGACCTATTACAAGTTTTCCTTTGACAGTCAATGTACTTCTCACAATAATATCACTGTAATAAACTTTCTGTATTTTACATTTGTTTTGGGAATGACTTCGGACACTATGTAGAAGCAGCCCACTACACCGTTGCAATATAAATCTTTTGTCAGATGTAAATTATCTTTGTTTGGTAAGATACGTGACAAAACAAGACAATAACACTCGGTATATTTGTCTTTTTGTAAGATAACAAGAGGATTACATTAGTATATCTCCCTTGTTATCATCCAGGGTACTCCCAAACTCTGGCTATTGTTGAGGAGATAATATCTGTTTGTATTTGTCACCCACATTCTTATTACTATCAGGACTTTTAAGAAAACCAGAACAAACTGAGACACTACAAGATAACGGTAATATGGTTATGTACTCTTCAACATGAATAAAGGAACCGTAATGAGTATTTGTGAAGAGAGACAGAAAGTGTGTGTGTGTGTGTGTGTGATTCGGTCCACTGCATTAAATGGGAGAAGACTTGAAAGAGTAGAAAAAAAAATTATAGTTCGTTATTTTCTCCACAAGATTCTTAATATTCAATGGTATTTATCTATAAATCTTAATAACACGGAAACACTGTGCTGGTTCTCTCGTTTACCCGGGTGTTGGATATTTAAAGATTTGACGCTGCAGCAACATTAACAACCTGTTTCTTTTGTTTAAACATGAAAGTTGAAAAAAAAAGTAGTGAATTTGAGTAGATTTTGAGTAGTTTTGTTTTAGTAATTCTTTAGGCTCTGGTGTCTGTAGATTTTAGAGAAACATATTTTATTCTTTGTGGAAAATGATATATTTGATACTATATAGATACTGAATAATACATGTCACCATTTTTCAATAATCCTTTTCCTTTTTTTATAATTAATGAACTTTCTCCCTCCACGTAGCAAAATAGTCTGTGAAAATGTGTTGTATGAAGGATTCTTAGACTTAGCCTATTAATAGTGTTGAAACCATTGAAGTCTGAAGGAAATAAATATTGGAAAGAAACAAGTGGCATTTTGTGATCAGAAGATTCCACTCGTTAAGAATATTATTTAAACAAATTTTATTTTTGGAAGTATGGACTATTTTTTCAGTCACCATGGAAACAGATCCCTCAAGGTACCTAACCAGACATTAGTACAGTAAACAAGAACACCATGCCGACCACTACAGTAAACTCGCATTCTTCCTTGTTCACGGAAACTCTCGGGCCTGGTAGATACTGGTCGGCTTTATACAAACAAGTACTGTACCATGATTCTCTTAAGACATTTTTTCTATTATTATCATTACTCTTGGACACTTAGACTGGTGGTTACAACAAGCACATGTAAGAGGGCTTGGTGGCTCTTCATCACACAGGGACAACACAGGGACCCTGGGACACACTGCGACACTGGTGTAGGACTCTTGGTGCATGGCTGTGTAGCTGTTTGGCGCCACTCGACTCTGGCGCCCGGGGCACTGGTGGTGGAGGCTGTCTAGATGTTTCACGAACATGCAGGGAGCACTTACAACTGGCATTAGTATTTTGGCTGTGTTTGGTAATCTTAACCATTTTATAAGATATTACATTGATTTCCAACTTATTTTCTTTATTTAAAGTTCTTTCAGTACATTATTAATTACTGTAGTGTTTATTGCATGCTCTACTCTAGAATTCTGAGATGGTAATATGTCAGATGTTGGTGTGAGTGTAAGCTGTAAGTGTTCCCTGCTGATGGGAGCTGGCCGGCCAAGTGTTCTGGCTGGCCAACCCACTCAACTGTGTAGATGTAATAATTTCTCCACTCCTCTAGCTGGCAGGATCACCTATTGTAAGCCTTGGCTAGAAACTACAAAGCTAGTTTTCTTTTTGTTGCAAATAAGAAAACAAGCAATATAGCCACTGTGAGTATTGCTGGCAATGGCTGATCTTACCACATAGAAATGGGTCTAGTCAGGGTTTGAATTTTTCTCCTTTTAACTTAAACATTTATCATTATTTTCAAGTTTTTTCTTCTGTTTTGTATTTATTTTTTATATTTTTTATTTATACATATTTTTGATGAGATTTAAGAAAAATTGTGATGAAATTAACAAGACTATCACATTGGTAATTTAGTTAATAGTCAAAGATGAACTATAAGCAGAATTTGCAAAGTTTATGTAGCACATCTTCCTGACAAGACCCTGCAGATCTGAGCCACTTGAATTGGTTCTCAGCACACCATTGGTTGCCTCTCTGAGTGTTCTCTCGTGTACCTCTGTAAAGTTCTGCGTATATATGTAGACTTCACACGCTACACACTTACGGTTCAATACATGCTGTCATTATGCAAGAATACCAAGTGGATTATATGTGCCACCTCAAAAAAATAAATAAATAAAATTGCCACACCTACATGGTTAAGCCTTTTGGTCAAGGGCCTGGCTTTAAGCTTCTTTAGTTATTTTATGAGGACTAACAACTATTTTATTATTACACCATTTTACTGTGTTTGTGTTGGTTTACTTTATTTGTCCAGTACAATTTAAATTATGTGTTTTAATAATAATAAGATAGACATAAAGATATATATATATATGCATATATATATACAATATATATAAAGTTATCAATAGAATAATAACAATCTGAAGCGGTCATGTTTTACTGAGGACTCTCAACTCTCTCGTTCCAGGACCAGAATGAGTCGGCTGCCATTTTAAAGATCAAGGAGAGTATGCAAGAAGAAGCAAAGCGATTTGAAAAGGACGTTCCACCAGATCATCCAGACTACTTTATGCCGTGACGTGACCCTCTCCCATCCCCACTTTACCCTGTGAACTAGCTCTCTCAGCTCCCTGCAGAACCTGTGACATGGCATTAGTTTGGGATTGACCTTTCCCTCATCCCAGATGCTGAGGACATGTCAAAGCTCGGTAATGAGGGCAATGCGTGAGTGCAGAAATGTGGTGACTGTGTCTGCACAGTGACAGTTTGCCACACAATTATGGTGATGTGATTCTGTGTGCGGTGGAGTGACGATGGGACGACGGGTCCTTACTGACTCTCTCGAGGAACTGGCGTGTCAGCCCTCAACACAATTCTCATCAAGTGAATCAAAACGCAGAACTCCTGTGATGGAGTGCTATCCTACTGTGGAATTTAACATGTGATTAGAAACACTAGTGATTTATCTTACAAAGTCTGGAAAAGCAGGATGAGCACTAAGAAAAGGCTTTATGTATGACTTCTTGCATACACCTTATTAAGAGAAGTGAAAAGATGGCTCTGATTTCTGCTGTTTGATGATAAGTCTGTTGTGTCATTCATTGTGCTTTCTATGTGAATCTTGTAGGAAACAAAATTACTATCAATATTATTTAATATGTTTTCTCAATTTCACTCATTTAAGACCCAAGATCCATAACCTGAACAGCAGTGTCAGGAGACTAGGGCAGCCAAGGGTAGGATGGAGATGTAGATATTTTCATAGACCGTCATTGCTCATGGGTGGTGTCCGCACGCCTCAACTGGACAACCAGTGCTGCCTGTCTCCTGGCTGGACCCTTGTAGGAGTGCCCATGGTTTTCCTCTCTCCAGAGAAAGCCCTCCCCCTCCCCCCCCCCAGTCCCAGGCACCAGCAGTCCCCCATCACTACCACCAACGTCACCCTGGGACGTGCTCCTGGGAAGGACCGACCCCCCAGGGTATTGGCCCTGAGCCAGCTGGAACCTACTCACTTAGGGGCCAGCACTCATGTACAAATCCCCCAGCCTGGGACCTCTGGGACCTTGGCACGTGATCTGCCCTCCACATGTGCAAAAGACAGCAATGTCTGTTCTCACTAGTATTACTCAGACTCTGTTCTGGCCTCAGGCCCAACTCATGTAATATCAGATGGGAAGTCTTTTATTCAGACTACTTTGTGTTAGCTTACCTACTGGACTGGAAGTGATGACCTGTCTCTATTCTGTACAGATCTATCCAAGTGTTGTAGATGTAGGAATAATTTATTATTTGTCATGTCCAAATCTATCACTTTACCTTTCTTCTAGACTCCCTATGTTAAACCGTTTTAACCACAATGGCCACCCCACCCCTCTGTCCATGACCCAACACCACCATTATTACCTCCTTTATCACCACCACCGCCACTATCACCTCTACCACCACCTCACCACCACCACCTCACCACCACCTCACCACCACAATTACCACCAAAACCCTTGGTCCAGCAGTGTGATTTACTTCACTGCTGCCCATTCAACCAGAGCCAAATGTAAATCACTGAAAATTATCGCCCAGGATGCACCACCACCGCCAGACTCGACCACCACACCTGGGGTGTTTACTCTCCTTAAAACATTCTTGTATTTAGAATCATCTTGGCTACATAATTGTATCATCAACTTGTAACATACTTGAGAGAATTCACTACCTTATATGTGTGATACAGTGACCTGTTATTAATTTATTGACTCAGCCTTTAATCTGACTTGATCACACAACACGTAGATAGTCACAAGACACTTCACAGCCTAGGTTGACCTTACCTACTCAACAAGAACCTTCATCATGGCCTAGGTTAAATCACCCTTTCATCAATAACAAACTGACTCATGACCCAGTTCAATTGACTGGGTGTGACCCCGGGTGTACTGTACGTCGCTCTGGTGGTGCGACCGCTCGGCCCGGTTTGTCTGTTCTGACCAAGACCCCCTTGTACAGTAGAACATAGCAGATATATTATGTGTAGCAATTTTCAATAAAATGGCTAAGGCAATAAGACATCCAACAGTAAAATTATCCTTTTCACTCCATTATTTAAATATAAACATTATTTCACATACAGTAGAACCTTAAAGTTGTGTACATCAACAGCTAACTCATGATAAAATTATCTTTTTCTTGCAGACTTGGCCAGTGTTCTGTATATGATATGCTGTAACTAACCTGAATTCTAGATGACCTGTTCCTTTAAACATATCTTCTATGTATGTATTTATATTATGTACACAAACTGATTATACTTTCCTTTGGAGAAGTAATCTGGTGTGATTCTGCTAATGTAATGTAATATTCATGCACATTATCAATACTGTATAGCGTGAAGCATCATCTGAACTATTACAAATGTTATGTTTGGTAATAATGTGTGTGTGTGTACTGTACATGTTTACATACACATACTCACAATTACAATACATATACAGTACAGTCATACACATATCTTTTGGCTCATGCACTCCACACAGTCTCCAAAGTATACACTGTACTGTACTTTTACTTCATTACATTCACTGTACTGTACATGATATTATACAAGTTTACACACATGTATACACATATTCATTCTACATGTTCACAATCAAATCATACATACATAGGCGTTACAAATTTTTTTTCACATACTCCTGGTGCACACATTGACATCCTCAAAAATACACATCTCTTCACCCTCGCCCATACAGTTGGTGCTTGCTTAACATACGTACTTCACTCTTGAATATCTGTGTTAAGTACAGTATACATATTAAGTGGATATTAACTTCCCATAGAGCCCCATGTTATAAGTCGAGATAAATCCAAGAATGTTTCCAAACTTTTCTATATGCCGGATTGCCATTTCGGGAGTTTTTAATACGATATAAACAAAGACATAGTTGCCACATCTCACAATACATGCCAGCACTGTACCAGGTGTAAGTGCAAGTGACTGTACTGTACATATCTTTGAACAGACATACACAACATCAGACAATTGAAACCATTATAAACTTGTGTATCATCGAACATACATTAAACCTGCTCTGACTGTACTTTCTTGACCATTCATACATGCTCTCATACACATCCACAAGTAGGTATTCATACATATACATACATAAATTTACTTTTTGGCTCTTGTTTCCATTTTTGCTTTAATACAATTGTAGAAGAGTTCCTAATTTGTGGCAGGTTTCCCATATACTGTATAATTCTTCACAAAACCTGCACAACAAACATAAACCATCTGAATTTGAGGTTCTACTGTATTGGTGAGTGAGAAATCATGGCAACACTTCAGGCATAAACTTTTAATTGATTTTTCATTGATTTTTGTCTTTTTTCTTTGTTAAACACCCATTCATTCATCCCACTCAAAGACAAAATTTAAGGGTTGTAACTTTTATACTGTAGTGAACTTTAAAGGAGAATGAGGTAATATATCTTGTTTTTCTTTGTCATTAAATGGTGTTTGTAAGAGGAGTTTATGTCTGAGGTAACAAGCAGTTGTAAACTATGTATCATGGAATCATATTCAGCGTAGTCCTCAGGATAACCCATGAAAAACGTTGCTATAATGTCAACTTTCCTGAATATATTTTGAACTGCTGCGGTTGGTGAAAATAAATATTATAGTTATACCAGCTATTTGTGCTATAGGTTTGTAATATCCTGTATAGTGTATCATGGAGGAACGGTGAGTGTTTGTACATCCTCAGTCATGTACCAACTTAACCAATTTATTTGTCAGTGGTGTTAAGTTTTGTACAAATTTCAAATAAACTTTTGAACTGAAATGTAGGTGAACAGTGCAAGAGAATTTCCAAAAAAATTTAAAATGAATTTTCTCCGTTACAATATCTGTGCTGAATTATCATACACTTGAAAACAAAATCATTATGATCATTTAGCTTAAAAATACAGTAATTCAATTCACTTAAATTATTGTTGAACTACAAATTTCTGTTGATTGGCATTAGTCTCAGGGTTTGTACAATGAGACCCTCTATATAACGGACTTCTCTCTCCATCTAATCCGTTAGATGGAGGTTTCACATCTAACGGACCTTCGATTTTATGGATTTTCCTCTCCATTTAGTCCGTTAAATTGAGGTTTCACCGTATTATTAGATTGTTCTTAATTTCTATATGAGGATTATCTTGTTGAACCACACCACACACATGGGGGACTAATTGTGTGACTGTACCCTTATCTGGTGCTCATCTCTGTAACCACTGGACTCATTTTCAATACCAATCAGATTCAGATTTACCTCATATAGTATAAGGGTTAGTTTACTGGATTCTCCTTTACTGCACATCTTGTACAAAGTGACGCACATAAGCCGCATCAAAGGTCATGGTGACAAGAAAGTCGAGGATGACGACCTTCTCAAGAGCATAACTCCTATGTATTACTGCTAGACAAACTGCTGTGTATCACTGCTAGACAAACTGCTGAACACTAAACTTAAAAGCCTTTCAAATGTCAAGGTCGTAACTGAAGGTTCAGAGTCAAATTCACGTCCAAATCATGTTAGTTTTTGTCTTGGGTTTAGGGAGACTTTGTACTTGGCAACTGTAAATTTTTTCCTCTTCTCATTGTCACCAAATTTCTGGACATAAGTGTAGGAAGAACCAACATCAAGAAATTAAATTTTTATTATTGTAGGAAAGAAAATTTATTTCATCGTGTAAATACTTGCTGTAGAAATGAAAACTTTTAATTCCAATGCATAATGGTTTTGTTCTGGGAAACAATTTGTATATTTTGCAAATCCTATGTATGTATTAGTCCAGAACTTCAGTAATAATGACAATATTTTTACTTGAGACTGGCCACCATTACTGAATCAATGTTTATACTCAACAGTTTAATACATGACTGATTTAAGCTCACTGATGTATTTACCGTGAAGATGACATATATTAACAATGCCTCTAACTCATGTACTGCTTCAGGAAGTTTATGGGTTAACAGTCTTGTGTTCCCAGGACCCCTAACTTGTGTGACTACTGACCAAACTCAAGGATTATAGAAAAATTCTCTCTCCTAACTTGTCTTTGTCTGTTACAATAACACACATGCGCTCCACATCTCCTCATGGTCAGAAAACTTGTTGTTCATATATTTCAGTTGACTTCGTGTTTTTAGCAAGCACCGTAAATGCTTCTTATATCATATTTAGGAAGAGCTATACTATGATGGACTGGTTATCATAGTCCAACACAATAATATTCTGTTTTGGCTAGATTTACTCTTGTTGTATGAGTGCTTACAATTGCTTAACCCCTTGTATACGAGGGTCGCCTCTAAGCTGAATAAAGTCATCTGGAATTAACCAAATATTAAAAGTGGTGTTCCCATACTGAAGTGGTTTATGATCTGGTTGGTAGGTAATCGGTGGCTAAGACCCATTACTGTAGTACCTGGTGCTGTGTCCCCTCTGCATAAGTCCTCAAAGATGATATGTTCTGAAGCAGTGTCAGTGAAATTCCATTTTGGAATTTTATGCGTGTTGCTCTACCTCAAGGATAGTCGGATATGCACATAATATTGTCTGGGGGGGGTTATTCTGTTAGTCCCAAGGTATTATCCCGGGTAATACTTGTACACCAGTGAGGAATTTATTTAAACATGCATATTACAGTACCATTTTCATTGCTCCCATTACATCACATAAATTTTCTTGTTGCAACTCTCCTTATAATCTGGTACTATATCTTACAGTTGTGCATATCGCCTCCTGAAACACAGCTTCAGTGTTCATGACTTCTCAGATGAGTCAACATGATAAGGTCTGCAGGACATCCACATGTGAACTGGATTAAGAGGACAATGTTATCCAATACATTTTATGATATGGCGCTAAGAGGGTGTATTTGAGGGTCAGCTCTTGGCTGATGAGGTAGTGGGAATGAGAGCTGTTATAGTGGTAGTAAGTGTTGGTGATACTCTATGTGGAAGGTGACAAATCTTGTTTAGTATCTAACCTGGGATGCTCTCTACTGTACCTCTATATACCAGTATTGTACTGTAGCTGATTTTTATTGGATTTCTAGAATTTAGTCGTAAGTCACACAAGTTAGGGGATCTGGGATCACTGGAGTGTCCTAACAAACTTGTCTGATCAATGCGTTGTAATATAATTGAATTTAAGAATCGCTCCCTCATATTGTGCACTGAAGTCCAGAGTTTATTTTCCTCCCGTGTCCAGGATGAGGGACCTAGGAAGGTATGCTATCTGTGCAAACATGGTATGTCTGTCAAGAAGTTGAGTGTGAAAGTGAATTAATAGTATTTGGTTTTAACCAGTCGTTCTATGTTGATAATTCATTAGGTCTCAGATAAGTTTGATAATGTAATCGGTAATTTGTTGTAACTAGATTGTGTGAGGTGGTGGGAACATTTCCTCCTTTAGGCAACAACCTTTTTGGATCATACAATACTATTCCTAGTAATAGTGTTAAACAAAGTATTGTTGAGAATTAGATTCATTCATTCCATTCATTATATGTACAGTACTATGAATTATTTTTTTTTTAAATTCAATTCACAATTTCCGATGAGTTACTGAATTCAATTTTCATCAATCCTAAAAATTGTAAAGTTTGTCAGGAAGCTCTACTTATATTTCCCAGATACTGTACTGTACCTTCACTGTCACACTCACAAGTTTAGGTGCTTATGCTGCCACGGTGGCTTCCTGGATAGTGAGCTTGGCAGTTAACACTCGAGTCATCAAAAAGGCCTGATGGAGCATAATCAGGATCAACTTGCTGCTGGTATCATACACAGAAGTATCAATGTCATGAGCACCATGATGACAATGTTTTGCCATGGGTCAGCGTGTCAAGTCGTATATGATAGGCCTGTACAGTACATACCAGCAAGTCACTTCAGATTTGGGAGACATCACACTGACAACTTGTGGATTTATCTCATTGGAAGACTTCAGATGACAAGGTAAGCAACTACAGTACAAGAGAAATGTGAACACATGAAATGAAGGTGAAAAGCTGTACCTAGTAATTATTGTAGACTTAGTAAAGGTATTTGACGGGGTGCTATGGGAGGTAGAACAGTACCGTCGGAATTGAGAAGATGGGATTGAAGAGTGTTGTGATCAAGTGGTTATGGCATTATATGAAATCCCAAAAACTGGGCTATTATTGGGGTATTTGAGATGAAAGCAGGGGTTCATCAAGGGTCTGTTTTGAGCCTCTTCTCATTATCATGGGGCTAGAAGCACTGTCTTGGGTCTATAAGTCTGGTCTGCTCTGGGAGTTATGTGGATGACTTGGTACTGTTTACACGCATACTGTTGGAGAGAGCAGAGAAATTTAAGAAGTGGGGGGATGGAGTAGATTTAAAGGGATTGAGATTGAATGTGACCAAAGCAAAAAGAGTGTGGGTTAGAGACCTGTGGTGAAAAGTGGAAAATGGCCATGTCTTGCCTTAAGTATAGTGTTGACAGCAACTTAATAATGTGCAGCGACTGTGGAAGGTGAATACAAGAGGTGGAGTGGCATAAATCGCTGACTGCAGGATGTTGCTCCCAATGATGTTCTGTAGGACAGGTATTCATGTGGCTTTAAAAAGGCTGAAAAAATTCAACACGGGATATATCCCTGAATGACTACAGTACTGCTACTTGGGTGACATTAACAGTGCTGAAGACACCTCAGTTGCAAGTCGGAAGTTGCTGGCAAGAGGGTTTTCCCTCTGTGAAAGGAAAGCTGTGACCTTTCCTACAGTCACCAAGAGTATCTAAGTATATACTACTATTGAAAAATCGCCAGAGAATAAAGGGATAACAAAGGAAGAGGTGCATAGAGAGTAACATTACACAGTGGCTGGAGGAGTTAAAGCCCTGTAGTGGATAATGTCTGGTATAAGACACCATAACATCCTAAACAATGTACAGTACTGTGCAGGGCAGCTATGGCACGACCCTTTACTCCAACAGAGGGAGGGAGAGAGATCACCTGAAGAATCACCACCTCTGCTTATTATATCCAAAGATTAGCCACCCTAATGCTAATCTATTCTCCCCTATCAATACTAACCGCAACCTCCAAATAGTATTAGGTTGGTTAATATTTAAGTGAAATAAGTTGGGATGGATGTTTTTAAAGTGATAAAAAGAAATATTGACGCGATAGAAGGTTCCAGAGAAGATATTTAGGTAATATGAAATAAGAAATTAAAATTATAAGACAAAATGGAGGAATCTCGTTAAAACACTACAGAGGAAGATAAAAGAAGTCCAAGTAATAGAAATACAGAGTAAGACGACAACAATTACAACGACTAAAAAGGATAAAACATTAAAATACAAATATATTGTAAATATTCGTATACAGTACGTGTTTATTTTTTAACTGGGAATAGCGGGCACAAGTCATCAATCCACAACGGGACCTGGGGGGCAATAAATAAGAGCAAAAATTAAAAATAAAATAAAAATATATTAATTACATTCTACACCAAGATGCCGGAAAACCAGCTTTTTGAAGTGAGAGATTGAATGAATATGGGAACAAGAAGGCAGAGCAATCCACAGTTTGGCTATGTGAGGAAAGAAGGATGTATTGTACTATATAACTGGTTATTCTATTGTGACCGACATCCAGAGAGAAACGTTGGGCAACGCGGGCGAGACGTGTGTTACTACTAGCCCACGGCCTTGCCGGCGGTACTCAGGATGCCAAATCCACCGAACTTTGCCCTTTAAAGTACCTGTAAAAGAGTGAAATAACTTTGCGGCGAAGAGAAAGGGAAGAGACACTGTCAACTAGAGGAGAGTTAATAAGACGAAATGCCTTTTGATTCCACCCTATCTAACAGTTGGACAGAAGAGCCACCCCTGATATGAGAGCAATACCCCCAAGTTAGGTCGAATTAATCCCTAATAAACTTGAAGAAACTGCTCAGGAGCGAAGTAGCTACGGCATTTGTAAATGCCAGGACGAACAAATGGTCCCCAGTGAATGGAAAGTGGCTTATGTGAGTCCTATCTAGGCTATCTTCAAGAAGGGCGATCGTCACTCCACGAACAACTATAGACCGGTGAGCCTGACCAGCATAATATGTAAAGTATTAGCAGAGCTGCCGCAATGGAACATCTACTACGAAACAACCTTGTAAAAGATTACCAACACGGTTTTATGCCGGGGCGCTCCTGCTTAACACAATTGCTCAAGGTATTGGATATTTGGACCCATATTCTGGAACGGGGTGGTAATATCGACAATATTTACCTAGATTTTGCCAAGGATTTCGACAGTGTACCCCACGAATGGCTTAAAATCAAACTGGAAGGGTACGGAATTCGGGGAAATGTCCTAGCGTGGACAGAAGACTTTCTACATGACTGCAAGCAGTGTGTGGTGATTAATGGTACGAAATCGTCATCTGTACCTGTCACAAGTGGGGTACCACAGGGCAGTGTATTGGGCCCGCTGTTGTTTGTTTGTTTCATAAATGACATGCCTGACGTTGTACACTCCTCCATACAAATGTTTGCCGATGACGCCAAGTTATTTCGGGAAATTAAGAACCAGGCGGACTGTGAAGAGCTGCAGAAGGATCTTTGTGGGCTCCAGGAATGGTCGAAGAAATGGCTGCTGAGATTCAATGTCACGAAGTGTAAGAGGATGCACCTGGGGCGTACCAACGGTAAGGAGGCGTATCATATGTCCCAACGGGATGAAGAAACTGCGCTAGTTGAGACTGTGTGAGAAGGACTTAGGTGTGTATGTTGACAATGAGCTGAAGTTCTCGGGCCATTGTGAGAAGGTAAATCGGGCAAATAAATTATTGGGTCTTATAAGAAGGTCGTTCAGATGTCTAGACGGTCCGTCCCTTGTAACGATCTTCAGGAGTGAAGTGCTTCCCCATCTGGTCCCCGAGATATGCTAGGGACTGTCAGTTGGTTGAAAATGTTCAAAGGAGGGCCACCTGACTGGTGCCTGCACTTCGGCACCTCAGCTACCCTGAGAGATTGGAGCGCCTGAACTTGCCTAGCTTATACTACAGACGGGCAAGGGGGGACCTAGTTGAGTGTCCTTACTTGGAGCTGGGGGACGCTCGCCCCACAAGGGGTCACAGCTCAAGATTGAAGAAGCCGCAAGTCCAGAATACCGTGAGGGTTGTAAACTCTTGGAACAATCTACCAGAGAGTGTTGTGACGGCACCAAGTGTGAGCTCTTTCAAGACAAGACTTGACCAACACTGGAGCGGGATCAGGTACATTCAGGAGCCGGTGCATGCCCAGTATTCGCCAGCAGTGCTTGACAGAGACGTGACCGATCGCCCGGGTGGCTAGCGAGCCGATCTTTTGGTGAAGAAGATAAATGAAAAGGAAAAGTAATCAGAGACGTGGCCGATCGCCCAAGCCGCTAACAAGTCGATCAGTGGCGAAGAGGATAAAAGAAAGTAAAAGCATTCACACCTTTCGGGAGGCAGCTTTAGCAATGTTGTGGTTGTGTGGTTTCCATCATCCATGACATTAGAGGAAATGGCGAGGCCTAGCATATCACGTGTAATTTAAAATTTGGCAGAATGATAGAATCCTGAAATGTGATTGGTGGGAGATCATCTAATTTGGAAGCGTAATTGGTAAATACTGTTTTATTAATATTATATTTAATAAAGTTTCTACCTCCCTATTCGGAGATGCTGCGCAGCAGATCCGCAGAGGAAGCTACATAAGTTGAGAATATCAATACTATATAAACAAATCATACATAATAATGATGAATTTTATGAATAAATATCTATATAACCCAGCCGATCAGTGGCGAAGAGAATAAAATAAAAATACTAAGTTATATCACTACTATTCATGACGTCATCAGTTCCATAAGCATCCGACCTTATATAACTTTTGATTTATTATAATAAATGATATTATAACTTAAATTAAATCTAAAATAATAAAATATAACTTCCAATTACATAAATTAATGTAACTTAGCAGTATTAATTTATTTTAGGTGTTTATATACATACTGTCTTTCAACGGCGCCTCTGGTATCAGCTGTTTCTCGGCAACTCAGTGTACGTTTCCAAGATGCTTAATATTTCGAGGAATACTGCTCGTCTCTGCCAGGTAAGGTTATTATTATATATCACATAATAAAATATACACTTTTGTCAGTATTGTGTGTTAGTTATATAGATAATAATGGTATATATTCAGAGATATCTTGATTATTGAGATGCCGTGATGAAGGTTTGAGCTTAGGTTTCTTCAAGTGGTTTGTTTATCTCTAGTTTTTCTAAATTACACAGTATAATCATCAACTCTGTACGGATTATTGTCCAGAACTTGCAGATTATACTATTAAAGGATACGATTTTTATTATCTCGCGAACATAATTGTCCCGTGATGAAAGATTAACAAATTAACCTTAAATCTGAAAGATGGAGACTCGGATTAATGTATAATAACTACAGCAGAGACAATCATTTTGTAACTTTGTGTATTGGGAAAGATTAATTATATTCAGAATTCTCCTTATAATGTCACTATACTTGATAATTCTAAATAGTTGAGAATTTACAATGTATTTTTATATATGTAAGGTGGGTAGGGTGGTACTGTCTCATATTCTTCAGTTAAGTTTAGTGTAAGTTACTTCATCACTGCCAGGAGCATCAAATACAGTAAAACCCCGCTTTATGCGGTTTCACTTTACGCATTTCCATGTTTACACGGTACCCTGCCGAACACGGAATGCTCACTTTACGCAATGCATGTACTCTATTACGCGGAGAGCGGCACGGGCAGGGTGCGCACAAGGTCGCCCAGTCATCAAAACATTACAGAGTTCTTCACCCGCCACCCACCACAGCCGGCCCAAGTCAGTGATAGTGATAATGATAGTGAGGATATGGACTTATATGCTTTGAGGGGTTTGACAAAGAGGCCCTGCAAGCCTCTGTGGTGGATAGTGATACAATTGATACAAGTGATAGGTGAGGGCCAATAATCTGCCCTCTGCCTCGGAACCAACCCCCCATCCCCGTGTGCCCAGCCATCTTTTCTATTAATGTAAGTGTTAAAAACATAATATTATTGATATTTCTCTTAATTATTAATTGTGTGTGCATACCATCATAAAATTAAGAAGTTATTTTTACTACAACGTAGGTTTTGTGTCTGAAAAAGTGGAGTTTGGGGGTCGGCCCAGTCTCTATTTCAATTAATCCCATATGTTATGTTGTTCACTTTACGAGTTTCTCGCTTACGCGGGCCGCCGTGGGTTCAATTGACTTTGTAAAGTGAGGGTTCACTATAGTGTACAGTAGCTACTTTACATATTGTTGAGTAGACAGGGAGGAAATTGAGCTCACCGTGTCACCGTGATTTGATTGTTTTTATTAATTTTTCCTCAGGCTGCTGGGCGCCGATTGCAGTCAACTCTGGTGGTCGCCGAGCACGATAACAAGACTGTGACGCCCATTACCCTTAATGCCATCTCTGCTTCCAAGAAGCTGGGAGGGGATGTGACATGTCTGGTGGCTGGCACTAAGTGTGCTAATGTAAGATGGGTGTTCCTATAGTGTGCGGCCTTACCTTACCTAAACTAAATATGTTGTAGACCGCATGCTATAGTAGCACTGTAAGATGTATTTCACAAATTATGTTCTGGTTTATAGTTTGTTATTATCCCAGGATAGTCTAAAGACCAGAATATTCAGTTTTATCTTGGATCGCCTAAAGATTATCCTCCCCCCACTTCAGAACATAAGAATGGAGGAAACTGCAGCGGACCTATTGGCCCATGGTGGGCAGTCCCGTTTACACCCAACACCTATCGCTCATAAATCCGTCCAACCTATATTTGAAGCTACCCAGTGTGATCGAGTTAATGGTGATGTTCGGTAACTTGTACCACTCATCCCTCATCTAAATTTGTCTAATTTACAACCATTGCTACGAGTTCGCTCCTGGTTGTATAGTTGAGTACCTTTGTTATATCACCATTGCTTAGCCCTAACTTCCATTTATACACCTCGATCATATCGTCCCTCACTCCACGTCTCTCGAGCTAGAGCAAATTCAATGCGTTAATCTGTCTCTATACTCAAGGTTCCTAATCACCGGAATTAGTCTTGTCATCTTCCTCTGAATGCTTTGTAAGGGTTCAATATCCATTCTGTAGAACAGTGACCAGAACTGAATTGTGTAATCCAAGTGAGGTCTCACAAGCGCAAGATATTAGTTTTAGGATGACCTCGCTACTCTTGTAACTAACACTCCTTTGTATGAACCCAAGTACTTTGTTAACCTTGTTTTGAGCAAATATGCATTGTTGAATTGGTTAAAGATTCCTACTTGTTATTACCCCTAAATCTTTCTCAGTCGGATTTCTCTATATCAATGTTGTTCATCTGATATCTGGTTTCTCTGTTTACATCTCCTAGATTTACCACTAGTGACGTTACCCCAATCAGATTTAACGCTGTTAATACTGACTCTCTGCTTCCTGTCCTGTTACCACACCGTAATCCAATTTAGATTATCTCCTTCAATTCCATGAGCCTCCACTTTATGTATAGTCTTTAGTGGGGGACCCTGTTGAAGACTTTGCTAAAGTCGAGGTAAACCACAGCATAATCGAGTCCGTCATCCATCAATTCGAAAACAGTTGAAAAGAATGTTAATAGACTTGTCAGACATGAACGCCCACTTTTGAAGCCATGTTGGGAATCGTTGATCAACTTGTGCTTCTCCAGGTGATTTCGAATTGAGTTTGAAATTATTGCTTCCAGCAATTTGCCTACAATTGATGTTAATCTGATTGGACGGTAGTTAGAGGATAGTGATGAAAATCAGTATTGTATTACATTCGCTATCCTCCAGGATTCTGGTACTACACCCATTTTTAATGACATGTTAAACAAGTGTGCTAAGGGCATACTAAGTTCTTCCTTACATTCCTTTGATACTCTGGCAAATATCTCATTGGGACCTGGTAACTTATTAGGTTTTAGCTTATCTAGTACTCTAGATTAAGAAGCTTTGATAATTAATTATTCTAATTCATATGAGGACACATAATAATCAAAATTAATTATAAAAATTTCAACAATTCGACCATGGATCCTTAATCAGCGTGTCATAGACGACCTGTACTGGGATTTTGAGCTACTTTGTGATAATGATTTTTAGATTTTGATCAGTACAGTAAGCACTTAGCCATAACTTGATCATCTCTCAAACAGTTAATTCATCTTTTTATGGCTTAGAAATTAATAAAGTACATATTAAAGGTTTCTTCATTGTCTACCCAAACTTTTTTACCATTAACGTACAGGGTTTCCTCTCCCTTTGAGGTTCTTCTGATCACTGACTTATTTCTGTGTTGTAGTGATTCTTCCTTAAGTTCTGTCTGCTCTTTCCCAGACATACATTATCAGACACCAAGATAGAACTGATTGGGTCAGTTTGGGGGAAATTTACCCTTATTTGCTTTGATCATTGCAGGTCGTGGCCGAACTGTCCAAAACTTCGGGTGTGAGCAAGATTCTTGTGGCGGACTCGGAAGCTCTAGTGGGCTTCATGCCTGAGTACCTTACACCTCTGATCTTGGCCACTCAAGATCAGTTCAAGTTCACTCATATTGTTGGTAAGTTAATTTGTAGTGTGTGTATATGAATGTAAGCTGAGGAATTTCTTGTGTTCTATTCTTGAAGTGTTCAGCTCAGTGCACAGTCAATTGGTAAATATGTAATGCCCCACAGCTCTTTCAGGCATGAGATTCAACTAATGTCAAACTGTTGGTATAGAGATAGTGAGATTTTTTTATGCTTTACACCCTCCATCTCTATTTTGTAGGGCAGGGGTTTGCGAATCCCCAGGGATACGCAGAAGGGTTTCCAGGGGATACATTGAGGGTCGGCAAAAATCAGTATAGAATATACTAATTTCACCAGACTTAATTCATGAGGTGATATAAATTTAATGTTATATTTACATTATGGAAAGTAGCTTCTCCCCAAGTACCAAATATGTTTTAACACTGCCATTTTACAATGAATTAGTGTTAATGTAATACCATTCTATATTCAGTGTCTCAGTAATGTGGGTATGGGTCGATGGTCTGATAACTCAAGGGGTACCTGGTGAGAACAAGTTTGAGATCCCCTGTTAAGTAGGGTGACTCGTGTAGCCATACCTTACTAAAAGCTTTATACAGTTAAAATTTACCTGGGGGTACAATAACTGATGTTGCATTGTGTTTTGTGTGGGAAAAAAGTGTAACTTTAAATGGCAGTGTTTATGATTCATTGCTATTCAAATTTTTTTCTTACTGTTTTATTCATTGAAAGTTAAGATGAATTGATTAATTGCTAAGCCATTGTCCACAAATGATACAGTGAAACCTCTATTTAATGGATTAGATAGAGCGAAGAAAGTCTGTTATATTGAGGGTCCAATAGATATAAAACCTCAATCTAAAGAATTACATATACGTACAGTATACATGTATAAAGAGAAGTCCTTTAAATTGAGGTTCCTCTGTATTCAACCCCTAGGCTTCAGGTTACATCCTGTAACTTGTGTCTGTAGAGCATTGTGTCATGACACTACATTTTGATCATTCGCTAGCCTATTTGAATAAAAAGGGCAGGCCTGTCTTAGATTATGTTGCCAAGGAGGTAGTATTTATCTTTCACTCACACATGAGAGTATCCCAGTCTCTTCAGCTTTTGTGATGTAGACATCCTGCCCTTGGACTTGACTCACTTTGTGTTTCTACCCCACCAACCCCCAGTAATATTGATTGTTAATAGTGTAAGTACATGTAGTAATAACATAGTAAAACAAGAGTCCTGTACCTCACATTGCCTACAAATTAGTGTTGTTTTACACACACATTCTCGACTCTTCCTAGCCCCGGTGTTGCCAACCTGTGATAAAGACATGTATTTATTTCCTGTTTATATCATGCATGGACAGTTTGTAAGATTAGAATTTTTTTTTTTTTTAAATACAGTACTGTATTCCCAATTATACCAGCATGGGGTAGACCATAACCCAAAGCCCAGGGGTTAAGAATAGTGTGATGACCTGTGTTATATAGTACTGTACTGTATATATTAAAAGTGTGTTGTGCTTCAACAGCTGGTGCATCGGCACAGGGCAAGTCTCTGCTACCACGAGTTGCTGCCAAGTTGGACGTTTCACCGATTAGTGATATCATTGAGATCAAGGCTCCTGATACTTTTGTCCGCTCAATTTATGCTGGTAACGCCCTCTTAACGCTTAAGAGCAAGGATCCCATCAAGGTTGTTTTCATTGAATAAAGTATTCTGCTGTATATTTGGAAATATATAGTTTGTAATGTTTTCAATTCAAGATTAAATACCTCAACTTACTAGCATATCTTCACCCCACATGTAGTACTGTATACAGTGTACTGTTAAGAGAGATATTTCCTGTACAGTTTTAATGTGATGTTGGGTTATGTTGCAGGTGATCACTGTGCGGGGGACCAGCTTCGAGGCAGTTAGTCTTGACGGTGGAAATGCTGCAAGTGATGAGGTGGCTATGCCTGATGTCCCAGCGGGTATATCCGAGTTCATTGGTCAGGAACTGTCTAAATCTGATCGGCCAGAATTGACTGCTGCTAAGGTTAGTAAACCAGTTATTTTATGGGAAAATGTTAGAGAATCATTTTAAAACATAAAATTGTGTGTATCAATTTAAGGTCACTTGTGTGCCTGAAACATCCAAATTTGACAACAAAATGACACAAAGACAATAGACAATAAATAGCCTTGTTGTCATTTTATAATAAAATTTGGGTGTTATGGGTACCAAAGACTATAGTCTTGGTGTTTTTCTACAGTAAAATTTGACTGTAAAAAGACACCAAGACTATAGTCTTGGGTGCTTGAAACACCCAAATTTTACTGTCAAATTGCACCCAAGGTCACTTGTGTGCCTGAAACATCCAAATTTGACTTTTTCAGACACCAAGACTATAGTCTTGGTGTCATTTTACAGTAAAATTTGGGTGTTATGGGCACCCAAGAGTATAGTCTTCGTGTCTTTTTACAGTAAAATTTTACTGTAGAAAAACACCAAGGCTATAGTCTTGGTGTCTGAAAAAGTCAAATTTGGATGTTTCAGGCACACAAGTGGCCTTGAGTTGATACACACAATTTGATGTCTTGGAAAATTTTAATGCTGGATCACTACAGTACTTATTTTTCCAACAGACCCAGGAGGACAAAAAAAAAGAATCTTGTACAGTGTAATTGCAATTTATTTAAAAAATTTACATAAACTTAGTACTTTACATACTCTCTCTCCTGAAGATGTGAATTACACGGAAGTGCTTGGGAACTTCGTGTTTTCTTGAAATTCCCAAATTTGACTGTAAAATGACACCAAGACTATAGTCTTGGGTGTCTAAAACATCCAAATTTAGGTGTTATGGGCACCCAAGACTATAGTCTTGGTGTCATTTTACAGTCAAATGTGGGTGTTTCAAGCACCCAAGAGTATAGTCTTGGGTGCTTGAAACACCCAAATTTGGGAGTTTTAGACACCCAAGAGTATAGTCTTGGTGTTTTTCTACAGTAAAATTTGGATGTTTTAGACACCCAAGACTATAGTTTTGGTGTCTTTTTACAGTCAAATTTTACTGTAGAAAAACACCAAGACTATACTCTTGGGTGCCCATAACACCCAAATTTGGGTGTTTCAAGCACCCAAGACTATACTCTTGGGTGCTTGAAACACCCAAATTTGACTGTAAAATGACACCAAGACTATAGTCTTGGGTGCCCATAACACCCAAATTTGGATGTTTTAGACACCCAAGACTATAGTCTTGGGTGCTTGAAACACCCAAATTTGGGAGTTTTAGACACCCAAGACTATAGTCTTGGTGTCTTTTTACAGTCAAATTTTACTGTAGAAAAACACCAAGACTATACTCTTGGGTGTCTAAAACTCCCAAATTTGGGTGTTTCAAGCACCCAAGACTATAGTCTTGGTGTCTTTTTACAGTAAAATTTTACTGT